>NC_083476.1:4800041-5002541 GCF_030014155.1 Tachysurus vachellii | reverse complement strand
TGTCTCTCTAGTAGCTTGTTAATTTTGCCTGTTCCCATGGCAACCAACTCCATGTGCTTGTTATTATTATTCTTTTTTTTCTCCACCTCTGTCCTGTCCTCTCATGTCCTTGGTTTGTTACTTGAGTTTATTCGCCTGTTCTGTGTTAATCCTTGATTAGTTTGTCTACTATTTCACAGTCTTATCATTAGACTACATTTGTATTAAGCTCAAGTCTTGTTATATTTACGGTTAATGTGTACAGTATATGTACAAGTGTTTAATATGTATTTATGTAAATATAAAGATTGGATGCTTTACGATGGATGTTTTTCCCCATGTGGATTACTACTGATATGAGTTCAAATAACTTGTTTGGCTTGGGTTAAAACAAGGCACACTTCTAAGATCTGCTTACAGCATCCAAACCCTTTGAATCGTATAATCGCCTCCGGTATTATGTGAAGAATTAACTGGTAACAAGTTTTTCAATATTAATTCACGTTTCCCGTAAGAATATTTTTCAAACCACTTTTATCCCAGTTAAAGTGCCACAATTTTACCTAACAACAACAACAACAACAACAAAAAGCCTACGAGCTTTCACTTTCTACTACTTCCTGTTTCCAGTCTTTTTCACCCAGGGACATTATCACTGTTCTAAAAAATCATAAACACTGCAAGTTTTAAAACATCAAGCTGCTCTCAGCAGCAATTCTGCAGCAAGAACTTAGCAACATTTTGTCATTTTTGGCACCGTTCCCCTCCTGATCCCCACTGTTAATAAAACATCTGTTTAGAGGAGAAATGTAGGTCTCTGTGGTGTTCTACGGTTTATGCAATGGAAAGAAATAAATCCTGTGGATCACAGACTTCCAGCCATTTGAGACAAGGTGTCTTCTGTACTGTGTGTCAATCACGTTATGCGTATATGGCACATTGCTCCGAAACCTCTTTAGGACGTGACTTTTTTTTGTTCATGGACTTTGTGTTCCTAAACAGCTAGTTTCAGCCAATTTCTGTCAAAATCGCTGACTATACTTTTAATGTTGACAACAGCTGTGATGGATGAATCTATGGGGGAAGTTGTTTTCCTTCACTCTGTCAGAAAAATAGTTAATGCATCCTCTAACATTTTTCTGCCTACATAAACAACACAAACTTAAAAAACGTAAAAAAGAAAAAAACTGCACTGAAATGGGGTACTGTCTATGCTAAGGGGAGTCAACTTTAGTCAGCAGTCATGTCTGCTAGCTACTGTAGCTAGCGATCAACGAGCAAAGTTAACAATTATGTTAACTTTTCGCCTCACACCTCCAGGGTTGGGGGTTCGATTCCCGCCTCCGCCTTGTGTGTGTGTAGTTTGCATGTTCTCCCCGAGCCTCGGGGGTTTCCTCCGGGTACTCCGGTTTCCTCCCCCGGTCCAAAGACATGCATGGTAGGTTGATTGGCATCTCTGGAAAATTGTCCGTAGCGTGTGATTGCGTGAGTGAATGAGAGTGTGTGTGCCCTGTGATGGGTTGGCACTCCGTCCAGGGTATCCTGCCTTGATGCCCAATGATGCCTGAGATAGGCACAGGCACCCCATGACCCGAGATAGTTCGGATAAGCGGTAGAAAATGAGTGAGAGTGAGTGAGTGGTTCTAGAAGGAAACCTTATCGGCTTTTTTATCCATATTTCGTACCACGGTGATTTTAAATTATCCGATCCGATTAGTCTGAAGGTGTTGATCTGACAGTCATGACAGCTGTAATTATGTTTTTGTTGTTCTTTCAGCTGCTCCGTGTCAGTGGATCATGTGGTCAGCATGTAGTGTTTCTATTCATTCTTAAATTTAGTTAATTTATATGCACAATCTAAGGAGGAGTAGGACAGACAATTAAAAATAATAATAATAATAGAATTGCAATAATTGTTATAGGAAAATGATTCATCTTGGTAGAAGCATCTCACTGATAATTCTTTTTATTCTATAAGTAGATTATATTTCTACAACACCATGCTCAGTAATATTTCCTATTTTACATCATCACTGCTTTCGATCTTTTGAGCGGTAGACTGTAACGTCTTTTTTTGTAACGTGTACATTTACATTTACATTTACGATATTTGGCAGATGCTCTTATCCAGAGTGATGTACAAAAGTGCTCTTATGTCTCTATTGATGTATACATTAACACTGGTTCACTAGGTTACAGAATTAGGATACCATCAACCTAAAACTCTGTTTGGGTTTTTTTTAATTTATTTTCGTATAATATACACATAAAACAAACAGTGAAAATGCTAGCTGAAGTGTTTCAGGAAGAGGTAGGTCTTCACCCATCATTTAAAGTTCGGAAGTCTAGGGGAAGTTCATTCCACCACCTCGGTGTCAGAACCGAAAAGCGTCTTGCTGTATACCTACCTCTTACCCTCAGAGATGGTGGGACCAGTTGAGCAGTGCTAAAAGCTCTGAGGGAGCAAGGTGCAGTGTGAGGAGTGATAAGAGCCTTGAGGTAAGAGGAAGCTGGTCCATTTTTGGCTTTGTAGGCAAAGTTCAGTGTAGTAGTTCTTGCCCTATGAATACTAATGGAATTTTCTTACTTTCTTAAATATTTTAAGTCCATAACCAAGTTTCCAAGAAAGCTGAATAAGCTCCTTGACTACTAAACGAATTCTGCTTTAAAAATAATGCACAGATATATATATTTTTATTTTTATAATCTACTCCCACAAGCATCATCAAGACTCACTGCTGGAATGCACAGCGAGCTGCACTAAGTCCCACAGGCGTCACTTTATGTTAATTCTTAGTGTGACGAATACAAATTTAACTGCATAAATATTTAATGATTTCAATAAATCATAACGCTATATAGGAATACAGAAGGAAACTGTTTTAATGCACCTTTTTAAGGAAAACCAATAGGGTCTATAATGTATGTCTCGAAATGTATTCTCTCTATAATACAAAGGGATGAAAGGAATGCCATGTGTGGTTGTTTCAGAGACGTCTAGGGACGAGAGAACAAAGGGAAGTCTGCTGTGGATTTCACAGTTGTCAAACTGAGAGTGGGCTGAAATAAAGAAATAACCCAAAAAAAAAAATAAAAATAACAACGACAACACTCACCGTCAGACCAGCGCATGGCGTCATCCAGCTGTGATGGAATCCCTTTCCATAACGTTGTGTCTTTTGGGTAGCCCTGGTCCATGTTTCGCAGGTGGTCGTCATAGCGCCAGTAATGGTTGTCCTTAAAGAAGTATGTCTTGTCGTTATGAAGCCAGACGAAGACAGCATCTACGCCCTCCATGGGCAGGCCGAAATCACTGATGGGCCGTGGGTAGCCTTCCTCCACGTTGTTGTCTTTGAACACCCAGTACTTCACTCCTAAAGGAATTACAGATAACTAGAACATCAGCACTAGCATCAAACAGAGCAGCAACCGATGCAGTAACAAGAGCTAGAAAAAAAAATAGAAAGAGACAATAGTAGCCGACTGAAAATCACAGCTCTTAGCTGGTACAGTATGTTGGACTTGAATACCCAGTACTTCACATCTACAGGAAGTACAGAAAACTAGAATACTAGATCAGTATCATTCACAAGTAACGAGAGAATGACAGACTGCTAATGGAGCTCATGAAAATATCAAGAAAAGGAACTGCAACATCTTCTTACAATACAATTAACCTGATAAATCCTACAAACATTCCTTGGTAGTAACACAGAGCAGCAACTACAGACATTGCTGACTGAACGTAAGAGATCTTGGATGTTGTTTTTGATAACCTACGACTATTAGCTATTCCACTTGTCAGGACTCAGCCCGGACTTTGGCCACGTGCTTTTGTTTCTGTTTTGTCACGTGTCTGCCCTGTTCTGTCACACCTGTTCCTCATGTGTCTAATTGTGATTAGTATTTAGTCGAGCCATGTTGCCTTAAGCAGAGAGGAATCCTCTGCTGTTGTCTTCGTTCTAGTCGTGTCTGGTTTTGTCCTTGTTCGATTCAATTCAATTCGAGTTTATTTGTATAGCGCATTTTACAATGGACATTGTCTCAAAGCAGCTTTACAGAACATAAACATAGAGCAGAAGGTAAACATAAGGAGAAATATAAAGAATTAATATAATAAAGATTCAAGATGTATGTATGTATGTATGTATGTATGTATGTATGTATGTATGTATGTGTATTTATCCCCAATGAGCAAGTATGAGGTGACAGGCAGCAGTGGCAAGGAAAAACTCCCTTGTCCATGTTTCATGTTTTTAAGTTATTAAATCCTGTTTTTTTTAGCTATCCTGCATTTGGGTCTGTTTTATCCCGCGTCCCTGACACCACTGTTCATTCCAATGGAATTAAAAACAAAATACTTTACTTTAAAACACTAATGAAACAGGATTGCTAACTAGAAATTTAGCTAGCTAACGCATTTTATTTCAAATTAGCACTATAAAAAAGCTTTGTAGACTAAACACATAAATACACCTCTGCACTTAAGTGGTTTTTATAACAATCATTTAAGTAAACTGGGCTAAATAAAATGTTTGTTGATGTCCATTATTGATTAATACTAAGTTGGTTACTCAAGTCGATATTGGCGAGTTCCATAAACACAGTCATCGTCAAATAAAGAAATGAGATAAGCTAATTAGCTAAATAGGTGTGTTTAGCTAATAGGGTTGGCAAAAAATTGCCCAATGGACAAAGAAAACCCTAAGACAAACTGAAACCCAAAATATCGACTACGTAACCAAATATAGTAAAAAAAGAAAAAAAAACACTATACAATACATTTTCATATGACGCAGTATTAAATCCATGTTATTCTTTTCACAGACGTCAACAGTGATTTTGTATCATTTATGATGTCAGTTACACTCATTACAGTTTTTTGTTAAGAGATCACAAGACAGACCTTTAAAAAAGACGATCTTATGGTCTCCGGGTCTCTCATACACAGCATCGATGCTATCCAGGTTAGCAGGCAGACCTCTCCAGAAGCGATGGATCTGAGTCGGTCTCAACGACACCAGGTGCTTATCCCGAGTCAGTCGCCAAAAATACTTCCCTTAAAAAAAAAAAAAACAGCCGAATTTAACCTGACATACCATTATGTGGATTTCTGCTGTTTTAAAGCTTCAGTCATTGCTCACATTAGTTTTTATAGCACAGCGATGCTGGAGTCTGTTACAGGAGTCTGATTAGTCAGACAATGCTGAACAGTGATGCTTAAGGGCTCATATGAAAGGAGACAACCAAGGTTTAAGGTGTGATTTTTACTATTTTATCTCTGAGAGGCCCCGAGTGCTTGTTCAAAAGCATCTAGGATTTGAAATTTATCCTCAACCACTAAAACTTTGTGTATTGTTATCCAACAGAGGATATATATATATATATATATATATATATATATATATACACACACACACACATATATATATATATATATATATATATATATATATATATATATATGTATATATATATATATATATATATATATATATATATATATAGTCTCCAGTGTCAATGCTTTCTATTAAACCTTAAAAGTATTTTTTTCAATACAACATACCATGACATTTTTTCAACATGACATATTACATAATTCCATGAGTTTATTACATAATTTTAAAGTTGCATAAGTGACATAAGTGATAACAGGATGATATCATGGCAAAATATGTAACCATAAATTGTTTAAAAAAGTACTTTAAATTACTTTTAGTTTTATAATAAAGAGGACATTGTTTGTCATATAAATAAAATAAAAGATCTGGGATGTGGGATGTGTTATAGGAAAATAGGCAGGTTTGTAATGATAAGTGTAACCCCACTTCCTGTCAGGTTGCATTACACCACGCAGTCATTTTTTTTGTTTTTTTTTACCTATATCAGCATGCCCTGTCATGCTTTACTCCTTACATACCGCCAAACCATCCTTTCTAATTCGTCTGATCATGAAATTGATGTCTTTGGACAGCAACTGTGCACAAAGCGAGGACGTGCCACTCAGTTACGAGTTTGTATCGATTGTGAGACTGTCCTCCAGTTTGAGACTTTACCTTTGAAAAAGAAGGCCTCCCCTCGGATTTGAGCCACTGCATCAAAGTGACTGGTACATCTGTCAGGGGCATCGCGTGCTGGCCTGAAAGATGGCAAGAAAAAAAGCAGAAAAAGAAAAAGAACAAATGAGAAAGAAAAAAACACCAAAGGCATTGCTTGCTATCAGATGACAGTGAAGAATATACAGGCTTTTTTTTCAATTGATCTCTTGTGCTATAAACAGTGCCTGGGTGTGTAAGTGTGTGCAATTGTGCAGTCAAGTGTGCATTCATTTCAAGCTTGCTATATTTGCCCAGGCAGCATGATTGATCAAAATTTAAAGGGAGATGTTATCACCTACATGCAAAAAAGGGCTTTTGCATGCGTTATCTCTCGGTATATGACTCGTCGTGTTTGCTTTGTTAATGATACCAGGATTATGGCTTTCTTTTCTGTGCACCTTATTAACGAAGATCTTCATTCATAGCTTATTAAGAAATCTCTCAGGGATAAAAATATTATAGACCTTAGTTTGGATTAATCCAACTTTATTCACCCACCAGCTGTGAAGATGGAAGGAAAAAGAAATGAAGATATAGAAGAGGGTCTCGACGGGCCGAGTGCCAGCCGATAGCGAGACAAGGATTAAACCTTTTATTTGCTTCGTTCTGACAGCTGCTTATCTTTTTTTAAAGGAAAAGTCCACCCTGAAACTAATGCATTGAAATAGCTTTCAACTAGGTTCTGGCGCATAATTTTTTTGAAAAATTATTTTAGAAGAACAAGAGCTACTGCTTATGCTTTACATGTCTCAGCAACATTAAATGTTATAAGAAGCCAACATAGGAACAGTTGAGACAGCAAAGTTGAGTCAATTGAGAAAGAGACTCGAGTCAACTAGTTTGGTACGGCAGAGACTCAGGTCAGCTAGTTAACGAGTCATGAGATGGTGCTTATGAAGATATTGGCATGGATGATAAAGTTTGAACCAGAACCTAAGCTGTTTACACGTTGTGTACAGGTGATGAAGCAGGACGAACTAAAGGACTAAAGCTCTGCTGCATCGCTCTCTTTGAGGCTATGATCAACCATGGCATGTAGGTAATGAAAAAAATGGAAACAGACCAACATGTCGACTTAGAATTTCATTACGAAGTAAATCTTGTAAATACCGCGTATCAGTGTATTAAAATAAACAGGTTGCTCAGGAAGGATTTCTCCTTTAGCTTCAAGGCATGCGATTGTGAAAGTCTACATCTGTCTCTATGTGTAAATGTTGAGTCGTACTCACGGCACTGTGGATTTGTTTTCTGGCAGGTCCATTAGAACAGGTGGATCATCGGTATGAAACACACCATCTGGACGAGCCGTGTGTGAGACCGAGTCCCGAACACCTGAGAGAAAATCGTCCCAAGTCAGAGGATAACAACAAAACTTATGTCCCTGATCGTTTCCCATAATATGCGCTGTTTGTCTGTCCAGTTTCCCTCGTCGCGTTCCTTATATGGTTGAAGCTTCCTGTTGGTGTTTCTGTTGCCATGACAGGTAATTAGTCCTACTTTGGTGGGCTGTTTGGTGGGATTTCAGTTAAGCATGTATAACTGAGGTAATGTGAACGTAGCGCTTTCAGAAGTTACACAACTTGTAAGCTTGTAAAGTAAAACAGGCATGTCTCAAGCAAAATAGAACAATACATAAAATTTAAATTAAACCATAATTACAGCTATTACCGTGATGCTTATACCTACACATGCAGAAATATACCGATAATATACTAGACTTGCATTATATTAGTTTTTATTTTTTTAAAAATATTCGCTTTTATGCTCCACCATATTATATTTGATGGCAAAGAAAACAAAAGGCATGTAATACTTTAGTTCACATTTTCCTATGTTTTTAGGTTCCTTGTGTCCTTAAAGTTTAAAGTAATTGGTAAAACATTTTTTATTAATAATTTATTTTATTAATAATGTAATATTGCACATTTTTGAAAAATGTGCAATATTACCTATGCTGCAATATGTCTTCACTGTAATTACTACTCTTTTTTTACATTTTTGTTTTTGTATATACTGTATTTTATATTATGTCTTTATTCTTTTATTCTTTATAAATAAATAAATAAATAAATAAATAAATAAATAAATTAAAATAAAATAAAATACCCTATAAAATAAATAATAATAATATAAATATATATAATAAAATAAAATAAAATACCCCATATTTTATTTTATTTTATTTTATTTTTTTTGCTGCTGTAACAGAGAAATTTCCCCATTGTGGGAAATAAAGATTGTGGGATCTTATCTTATCTTAAAAATAAAAAATCTGGCAACATTGGAAGCATGATCTGTATAATCTAAATTCCGCAGGAAACCTAATCTAGGCTCCTCAGGAAAGCTTAAGTAAGAACATCGACTGAATACAGGCAAAGACTAAAAGGCTGAATGTTAAAAAAACGATATTTCCTCTTGTAAAATAAGGATGCAGTTCTGTTGTACTGTCTATTTCCTGCAATACTGCGCTGGATATATTTTGCTGATCTAATTCCCTAAAGTATAACTTCTTCTGGTGTTGATCAGTCGATCAGTCTATTTATTTCTGAGTAGAGACTCTACCCTACTCTATTTTTGTCTGCCAGCGTTCTGACCCGAGCCATGAACTTTTTTATACGGTTATTGGATTTTTCTGAATAAACACGTCAGTCTTCCTCCACACAGAATTTGAGCAGCCTTAAAAACGCACAACTTCAGCTCCTCGTTTAGAACAGAAGTAGAAAAATTCATGGAGGCAGGGCAGCACATTTGATTTAGCCATTCTTCATGCTTTAGGAGCGTGTAATTATGCTCCACCGAATTGATGAATTTTTCTAATAACAAATGAATATCAGGAGGCACTGGGTGGCATTATGTAAATGAAATCAGGCTAACTGATCACCGCTAGATCTCATTAATTGCCGACCATATCAGGATTTTTTCATCGAGGCCTTTCCTTAATCAGCGTGAGTAATGCACACAAACTTTTGTTCAAACACAAACTTTATCTGTCACATTCGATTATTTGAACGAATACAAAGTCCGTGCCATGGCAAGGGTTAACGGCTTAACCTGAGTTCACCAGCGGTCTCAGGATCTCGCAGCTCATCATCCATCCATCCAGTCTTATTGTTTTCTCTCTTTCTCCCTCCCTCCACTCTCCGTGTCTGGTGAAGTGCCATGCTCAGTTGTGATAGGTTCGGCCCGAGCCTTTGAGACGGCCCATTAAATCCCAGAGCTCTCCATCTGTCACAGCACCGCCATTTAATTACATCAATAATACTCTAATATAAAGAAATCTGTTCTTAGGTCTGCAGTGCTATTCTAAGACTCATGTCTCTGGCCCAAATGTCCATATAGTGTGCTTTTTCATAGGTGTTGTTAGAGGACCAATAAACATTTTTTAGGAACTGGTCTGTTTTTATGGTGGTTTAACTCTTATGTTCTCAGACATGGGAATTTTATTATGTATGGTGTCTATCCTGTGGTTTCATATAAAAGATTTACCACCAGTATCCTAAAATATAAAAGTATTTTCGACAATATTCATGGCAGAGACATATATTTAGGGCTTTTAGCCGTTTCTTCTGAGGAAAGTTCGGGATCGTCATTGTGCAATATGTCAGGGATCAGCACGGACTTTTGGACACGTGCTAATGTTTTTGTTATTGTCACGTGTCTGCCCCGCCTTCGTCTGCTCCTCCCTGTCTCTTCACCTGTTCCCCATCGTGTGATTGACTTGTGTGTGTATATATGTGAGCCGCGTTGCCGATGGCAGCGCGGATTCAATAGTTTAGTTTAGTTTAGTTTAGTAACGTTAGTTCCCCGTGTCGTGTGGATATGTTTGTCTGTTTTCCTTATGTATTAAACCCCTTTCATTTGAAGCTATCCTGCCTACGGGTCTGTCTCCTTCCTACCGTATCCGGGGGCCTGACACAATAGTTACTATAGAATCTACTGCAAGTGTCAGTAAATTGGTCTACTGACAATTGGTTGCTTCTTCCTTTCATCCTGAAAATCTTTTTTTAATGGTGATTATATGGACTGTTTGAGGTGCTGTAACATATTCAGGACATTCTCCCTCTTTGTCTATAGAGGTTTTGCCCACCAGAATACTAGCGTAATCTCTAATATACAGTATAATTCCCGATCCCTTCCTATTTTAGAGTATATAAAGAGTTCATGGATTTTTGTATTTACACTTTAAATTTGTTCTTTATGACCTTTGGTTAAGATTTGTACAGTATTTTTTGCACTTTCTTCTCGTGTCTGTCTGGCTTTTCCTCTTGATGTCTCTTTTTCTCAGATCTCCCAAATACTTGCCGTCAGATGTGTCGTCGATTCAAAAACATGCTACTGGAATAAGCTTTAGAATAAGATTCATTTTGACCCTGAACATTTTACACATCACATAGCACAGGTGCAGGTGTTAAATGCTTTCGGAAAGGTCTGCTGAGAGGCAGCGTCACCTACAATATCCGCTGATTATTCTAAATAATTACCGAGGACAGAAAAGGAGAAAGCCATGTGACATTCTATGTCTAGCAGAAATGTATTAGAAAATGTATTTGTCGGTCAGCGATGGCTGTCCCATGTGTCCCTTCCCCTTCTCCTGTAATAACTCATCATTATTGACCTTCAACTCATCATCAGTACTGGAATCTGAAGGTGGGAACCAGTCTCATGAGGTTCATTGCCCAATTTTGAGAAAGGATATTCTGTCTTTGGTTTAAACTACATTAGGGAAGAAGGAAAAAATATAAAGGTTCAGGAGACAGAATAGAATCAATGTAGAAAACCTAGACAAAAACAAGAAAAATCCCAGCAGTACTCGGGTTGCCAGTTATTTTTAGGAGCACTGAATGATTAAAGGTTCTTTTTTAATGGTAATAGACGTTATAATTTATAAACTTTATATTTATTCATTGGTTATTACGAGCTATAAAGGTTGCACGGTAATGCATAATTAAGCATTTTATAAAAATGCTTACAAAGAATCATTTACAAACCTATACACAAACATAATACAGTTATAAACTGTATATACAGTTTTATTCACAAAAAAATGTTACAGAGATTTTTAATTAGAACTTAGAAACTTTGGAGAATAGGAACTAGTTTTCTGGCATCAAAAGTTTTAGTGCATATGAAGGAAAAGGAACGAAGTAGGTCGTAGGAGCAAGTGGGTTAAAATTTATAAGATGTGAACAATCTGCATGAGTCTGAAAATGAGAAGGAAAGCCGATGGTAATGACAATCCTTACCATAAAGCTGCCAGACTCTGACTTTGTCTTCATAAGGGAGATCGTACTTGAGTGGGTCACCAACAGGCCCCTGGTAGTATGGACGCATGATGGACTCCATGGCAGACGTGTGTGCGAGTCCGATGGCGTGGCCAAACTCGTGTACTGCCACAGCAAACAGGTCCATGCCATGAGAATCTGCAGACACAGAACATTAACAGAGTTTCAGGATTAAGACGTTACGCTCGGCTACACTTTAAAATAACACAGGATAATGATTCAGGACTCAGAGTTGGATATAAGAGTCAAAACCGGAAGGCGCTCGAATCTGATGGTGGCAACACCTTCTTTATTTTTAAAAGTTCTTTATTTTCAGATTAATCTCTGTTTTTAATCTCTGATGGTTGTAAAAAGTTCAATCAGACATGAATGCTTTCTGTTAAATGGCACTGGATGTAATATACAGTAATTATCATACAGAAAGAAAACTGTCAATCAAATGTGAGGATAGACTGGATAAAAGAAATAGATCTTTTATATTATGTATTATATTATAATCGGTATACGGGTTACCAAATATAATTAAATTCAGTGTAACGAACAGACACAAATAGATACTCATACAAGGTACAGTATTTTTTTTTCTAGAAAAAAATTCACAGGTATTTGTTTCGAGTCTAGAATATTGCTTTCTGTCTGTAATGCTGCAAAAAAAAAAGTACATAAGTAGGATGTTTCATCAGATATGAAGGATGCAGGGGGCACAGTGGCTTAGTGGTTAGCACGTTCGCCTCACACCTCCAGGGTTGGGGGTACGATTCCCGCCTCCACCTTGTGTGTGTGGAGTTTGCATGTTCTCCCTGTGCCTCAGGGATTTCCTCCTGGTACTCCGGTTTCCTCCCCAGGTCCAAAGACATGCATGGTAGGTTGATTGGCATCTCTGGAAAATTGTCCGTAGTGTGTGATTGAGTGAGTGAATAAGAGAGTGTGTGTGCCCTGTGATGGGTTGGCACTCCGTCCAGGGTGTATCCTGCCTTGATGCCCGATGACGCCTGAGATATTCACAGGCTCCCCGTGACCCGAGGTAGTTCGGATAAGCGGTAGAAAATGAATGAATGAATGAATGAAGGATGCAGCACAAAGATGCTGCAAAATGCATTTACAAAATGGATTCCTTTATCCTTAGTAACTGCCTGGTCAGGGTCACGGTGGTTAAAGTTTAGCTTGTTAATATTTTGGAAAACTACATTTTTTTTTAGAAAATAGTGTCAACCATGCAGGAAAAAAAACCAAAAACAAATTCTGAACTGGAATGATGTAGCTGAATCATATTGTCACAGTTTATTCAGCATTTAGAAAAAAAATGCCCATGTCTGGTTTCAATCCAAATACAGACTCTGATATGAATATTTGAAGCTTTACAGATATGAGTGGTAAAATAAATGCGGTGATTTGCTGAAAAAGACCTCAATGTAAATGTGCAAATCAGGTAATCTTCAGAAACCCCTGTAGTTTGCATTTTGTATGAGCTTCAGGCACTTCAACGGTTCCTTGGCACAAAAGACTAAATTTACCAAAAGCTCTAGAAGTCTCCTGGATGACTTACGGGCACAATGCAGGCTCTAATCTACAGGCAGACACACTCTCCAAAAGTCAGACACACGACTGAAGAATTGCTCTGACTCTGGAGTTTTGATATAATGATGCTCCTATTGAGACACTTCGGCATGTATTTGTGCATGTCAGATGCCCAAGGAAGCTTCTCAATGATCACTTGGCAGCGCATTGTTTGGGATGTATCTCTGAGGAAAGGAGACACACAACATGCCAAATGAAGGTGTCTCTGCTGGTACAGATAGTGTCGTGTATAACAGATGATGATTAGGAAAGAGCGGTGTGAGTCGCTGCACAGTCGGGGAGCTCTGAGCATACGGGTTCTGACAGAGCCTCAAAGGTGACATGGTGAATATTTTTCAAAGTGCGGACACACGGTAGAAAGCAACACGTTACCTGAATTGCTTGTATTCTGCCATTTGCTGTTACTGTTCCTGTGTTACATAGAAAATGCCTGTTGATTGCTAGCGTGAACGAAGTATTAGCCTCTTGCAGTCATAACGGACTAATTCAGTTGATTTTCAATGCTGCCTCATTCATTTGAAATCTAATAATTGCCATGTATTAAGTACTTCATGGTTATAAAACAGACCTTGAGAAATGTCACCTCGGTATATTAATCTGCATCCACAATTTATTTGGATATGAATTACCACCTTGTCACTTCTTCGGCTCTTCTCTCAGTTTTTCGTGTAGTTTGATAATTGTAGCTTTTTCAATTTTAAATGCCACAGCGATCACATACAAACACTGGAACTCCCATCCATTTTAAAGGTAGTCAGAAAAGTAGCCAACACCCCAGCACTAGGGACTGACAGCTACGTAATATAAGTGATAATGGATGAGTGTAATTTCTTCTACCCACTCTCTGGCTCAATGTCCCTCACACACACTCACACCCACACATACACAAATGAGAGACTGGTGCCAAATTGCAAAAGTCATCAAAAACACACCTGCTTAATGAGGCTTTTCTTTGGGCCGCAATCATCCGTCCGCATTAGCGGGCAACCGGAGAGATAATTAATAAAAGCTATTTGCATGCTGTCAAAAACAGCATAGCAATCCTGCTACTCTGCTTAAGTGACCCACAGGAGCACGTCAATCCTGCACCATAGGGCACTCCAGCTGCCATTCAATCAACGAGGAGCCACCTACCAGCATAAATGGAGCGTTTAACATTAGGCACTTCTGCTTGAGCTCCGTTTCACTTCAGAAGTAATTATGCACATTAGCAGATGGTCCTCGATGGGGGAAAAGTTCCTACATCCTGCCAAGAACAATACGCTTCAAAGATGTTTTATGAATAGCGAAGGAAGCTGAGGAATGCTTAGAGAGAAAACGGTAAAGTATTGTTTTAACACGGAAGTAGCGTCGGTCCTTAGTTCGATCCTGAGTTTCACATGCTATAGACAAATCTGCATGGATTTCCTCAAGGTCATCAGGTCTTCTCACACTTGTTCTTCAAAAACATTAGTAAGTGAACCATTATAAACTGCTCCATACAGTAGGTGTGTATGTACGGTGCCATACAAGGGACAAAGCTCTCATCCAAGGTGTATACACAGCCAGTTACAAATTTCCCTTAGGATTGGTTTAATCATTAACAACATGCATATGTTTCTAAGGTGACTTTGTACTGTATACTGAAAGGGGAAGATCTTATTGTAGGGATCTACATAGTACTTTGAAGGTTTCCTTCCAATGGGCAAGCAGAAACGTTGTGTAAACAACTTTGTAATTATATTCTAAAACAGGCCATTATTAAAACTAATGTTTTTTTAAAGTAACCGAAGAAGAAAATCTTTTTCAGGGAAATTTATACTCCAACCTTCTATGAACCTGTTAAATACATATTGACTGTTCTAGTAATGTCCTCTATAAAGCTGGGGGGTAGAAAGGTGTAGAAGTAGAGGTGTGTCAACCAGACGATTCAATCAACGATTTGCACTTTGAAGCTTATTAGAAAGAAAGAAAGAAAGAAAGAAAGAAAGAAAGAAAGAAAGAAAGAAAGAAAGTAAAAAATGCAACTATTACAGTAGTATTCAGTTTAAGCCACACCCATCTAGGGTTTAAATCTGAATATAGCTACAAATAGTTTATGGTTGTAAAAGAGGAATAATTTTCATAATCCCTCTATCTGGTGAAGAGCTGATTCACGTATCCTCTTTTCTCAAGTTTTCTTCCACATGAACTCTCCCTGACATTGTAGCTTCTGCTTTTTTTTTTTTTCTCATTTCTCAAAATCTGAGTGTTCATCTGGATTTCTGCTTTTCATTTACGTACAAACATAAAAATGTTGTTGTTGTTATTTCAGCTGCTCTCTGTTCGGGGTCGCCAAAGGAAATCACGTCGTCTGCCTATTTGATTTGTCACAGGTTTTACACCAGATGCCCTTCCTGATGCAACCCTCCAATTTTATGCAGGCTTGGGACCGACACTGACAATTAACTCTTCAGTGACAGTACAAACATAAAAACACACATTTTAATTCCAATAAACTTAGTTAACTAAGTTCAAGACTGCTCTAATCACCATGTATTATGCAGAAAACAAGGTTTTTCCAGTGATCCAAAGTAGCTCTGGGAAACCTAACTTGATTATTTAACCCATTTGACATACATCACCTCCACAAAATGACCTAGCAAACACCCTCACGCACACTTGAGTCCTCAGAGAGGTGAACTAGAGACTAGAGAAGCTATTACGGTGGCCATTAAACTGCATTTACTACATTAACAGAAAGGAGATGTTTGTAATTTGTTTTCTGAAAATTACAAATTTCGGGTATCTAGAGAATTTACTTGGAAGAGTGGATACGGAGAGCCTCAAATGAGGCTTGAAAGACATGAGTCTCGAGAAATGAGATATCAGTGTGGATGCAGGAAGCATGACACAGAATTCTGTATTGATAAAATTAAGTTAGCACAATAGTTAACACAAACTGACCCGGAGTGATTAAGGCTTTTGTAACTACTTACAGTAGAAGACTAACATTAAGTGCGGTTCAAACCTTTATCTGTTTCCAGACATACACTTGCCAGGCGCAACATGCAAACATATGCTTTCTTGATCCAGGGAATTATTAGCACGGACCTCACATCTGTCAGGGAGCATATGGCCTCAGGCAGGCCAACAAAAAAAATAAAAAAATGCAAAGAGGGTAGCGACTCTATTCCCTAGAACTCACAGAAAATTCAGCGACTATACAAAAACAAGCACCTTCCTTCCCACAGAGTCATGCGACTCTGAGAAGTACAAGCTACAGGGATAAAGTACTCAGATGATGGAGAAGTGCATCTGCTGCTCTAGTGCTGCCTCCAGGGGTCTGCACTGAAATGGCTTTGCCATGAGCAAAATGAGGTTAGAAAGTCTGTCTCACACCTCCACCTGGAGACCCAAAAAGCCAGGCCTTGTTATCAACATAAAACACTCCATAATACTGCTTTAAATGGTTTAGTTGGAGCAAAATGAGGTCACAAACCCGGCTTCGACTCAAACTTTTCACTTCTTTTTTGGTTTGAAAAACTAAACCTTAAACCTTTGTGAATGTCAAAAAAAAAGTTCTAAAATGCTTTAAGGTTTTATTCCATGCAGCAGGGCAAATTGGATTTATTTCTCGAGTCTTATTTTTTTAAGCAAAGTTTCTGCATTTCAAATTACAAGTCGTGACCTCAGTACTGTAGGCGTTTTGGTCAAAAATTATTTAACCACATAAATATCTTCATCACTTCCTCTTTTCCTGTGCTGCTATTATTATTATTATTATTATTATTATTATTATTATTATTATTATTTGATATTCATTATTTCTTTTTTCTCCTACCTTTTTATTGTAATATGCATTGAAAAAAAGTTCTATGAGCTTCTATCAGCTAGGGAATCATCCACAGTAAATATGCAACATAGCCGGTCAGGGCCAATCAATATCCATGTTTACTTGCAGCCTTAAAAGGGCAGAATGGATGATAAAGATAACTACTGTAGGTACAGTGCTTAAAATGTGCTTAAAAAGTCTGCAAACTAGGAACATATATTTCATATTTATGAAATCTTATTAGATTTGACATCTCATAGAATACACAGAATGGTTACAAATTGATATTAATTAATTAATATTTTAAATCCAGCAAATAAATAATAAATTATTGAAAATGTGTTTTTTTCCCCCATTTTAAATAATATTTTTTTTTGTACTTGAATTGATTAAATAGTTAGATAATAGAATTAATTCATATTTTAAATAAAGAAAATAAATAATAAATTATTTAAAATGTTTATATATTTTAATTGATTAAATAGATTGCTTAATAAGAAATCTATAAACCCAAACAGCTTGAGCTTACAGAATAATAATTTGTTTTTGGACTTTATAATTGCCTATGAATTTTGATAGAATTCCATTTTGATTTGAGTTGCTTGGACACTAATAGATATACAGCTTGCTTGTTGCAGTGATAACAAAGACTTTATTTTCTCAGTTCTCAGAATTCCACTTGAGGCAAACACACATCACACTTAAACTAAATAATACAGAATACTTCAGAGTAGTTAAATTGTTGCCAAATGTAAAAGCTAAAATTTACGTGAACTGCAATTTAATAAAAATAAGCCTACAAAAAAAAGCCTTTCACATGCTGGTGCTATGTAATTCAATACTGTTCATCAATTTCAGTGCTTAAATAAATAATAATGTATGTAAATCAAAGAGGAAAAGTGGAGTGAGCAATACATGAGAGCTCAGTTTAAAGTCAAAGATCTGCAGGTTTTACCAAATGAATGGTAATCTATACAGATCAATGGCATCATGGAGAGACAGCAAACGCAACAACTCGACCCATACAGAAATTGTATTGGAGTAGTGTAAAGACTATGTTCTAAAACAGTTACCCCAAGATCTAAGTGAATGCACTAATCCTCATCCAACCCATGTTATACAACCCCTTTTATATGGCCTTACCTGGAGACCTGAAAGTCCATGCCTCGTCATCATCAAAGTGTGTATCCCCTGCAGTGAAGCGTTCTCCTGGGAAAAAGGCGTGGGCTACGGTACCACCCGGACCATCGAAAGGGTAGCCGTCGTTGTGGTCTGCTTTGGTGAAGTCAATCTGGATGTCTGCCTTGTTCCCTGCAACCTCATGGAAGTTGAGCGGTGTGATATCACTCCACACCTTCAGAGCGTAGTACATCAAGGCTCGAACCGTTTCCCTCCCGAGCACGGCGGACTCCTTGGGAAATGTCCGCACCCTGGAAAGAAAGTAAAGTCCATAAGGTTACTGCTGCTAATATAGAATAGAGTGGTACCTTTGTGCAGAGAGAAGCATTGCAGCCTTATATCTCCCTGATTTGATCATGAGTTTGGGGTGCGTGAGGTGTATTCCTTATGTCTTTGAGAGTTTCCTCTGGGTTCTCCAGTTTTCTGGTACCGTATTAGTATTGGCTACAATTTATACACACTGTATTTTACACAGCGGCTCAGCAATTAACTTATTTATAAGTTATCACTCAGATATCTGCGTTCCTCCCAAATTAAATGCTGAATGGAGAGCCTAGTGGCTAAAGTGTTGGACTACCAATCAGAAAGGTGTGATTTGGTCCACCAAGCTGCCACTGCTGAGCCCCTGTGCAAGGCCCTCAACCCTCAATTGCTCAGTCAGTTGTATAAAATATAAGTTTCTCTAGATAAGGTTGTCTACCAAATGCTGTTATCAGTAGATGTGCCAAATAACATTAATCTAGAAAGATTTGAGCAAGTGTTTTGATCTTTTAAATATTAACTCACATCACTTGGGAACATTTAAATGTATGGCATTTGGCAAATAATCTTATCCAGAATATCTTACATTTATATAATTTATACATCTTAGCAGTTGAGGGTTAAGGTCCTTGCACACGGACCCAGCAGGGGCATCTTAGTGGTCTTGGGATTTGAACACTCACCTTTCTGATTGGTAGTCCAACATCTTAACCAATGAGCTACCACTTCCTTCAAATGTTGCACCGATCTCATCTAGACTGCACTAACTATTAACATGTTCCCAGGATCCACTGCCCCCATCCAGGATAAAGTGGTAACTGAATATGCCTCCATGAATGATTGTCTGATCTTATTTTCATTTTCCATTTCATGGATAAGTAAACATACTACAAAGAAATTGGTTTTAGCCTCGGTATTTAAAGAGAAATAAGAGTAGTGATACTGAGAAACACATAAAAGCACGGTAAACTCATAAGACAATTTTTTTGAAACTGTGTCAACTGAGCCAACCCAAATGTGAATTAGGCGATAATAAGATTTGTGGGTTTTTTTTTTGTACTTGCTCTCTTCCTCTGAGAAGACAGTATTCTGCTTTGTTTAAATATAAGACAGTCCCCTATTAGAGACCAAGTACCTTAGAAACAACGTAATCCCTTCCACCAAAAGCAATTTGAAGCCTGCGACCTGACAGAGAAAGAATCAATGGAAAATTAATTTTCAGGTACTGGCTCAACAGGTAGCAAGGAGAAACCATACCCTTGAAGTGAAATAAATACACATGCCAGGTTAATGGATTGCACTGAGCTTGAGTCAGATGATATGAACTGTAAATTCGGATGCTGATACAATAGGAAAATGCCCTCAGCCAGTTACTTGAAAGCGAGGAGGTCTGCTGGAGATGCAGAGATGATGCTTAAAGCAGTGTTACAAGGTCAACAGCAGCCTATTCTGCATTAGAGATGAGCAGAGTAAGCGTTCCATGTTTACAGTGTTAACACTGTCGGATCAGCAACAAAGCTATTACCCGTATCACCTTGCCACTTTTCTGCATGACTTCACCAGTGATTACGATTGACAGTGTCTTATAACCTTGTATTCAGAATGTATTCAGAACCTTCATGTTTTTCAAATTTTGTTTGGATGAAGGCTTATGTTAAAATGCTTTAAATTATTATTATTTGTTCACATCAATCAAAATCAAAACAAATTTGTGCTAACTTTGCAAAGACCCTTAACTTGGCACCTTTGGCAGGGTTTACAATTGATGACAAGCGATGCACACCTGGATTAGTGGATTTTTTGCCCTTCTTCTCTGCAGATGCTCTCAAGTTCTGGTAGCTCTGCAATGATGTTTGACTGGGATCTGAGTGGACCATTCAAAGACATTCAAAGACTGTGTGCTCATAGTCATTGTTCTGTTGGAAGTTGAACCTTCAGAACAGTTTGACATCCTAAATGCTATGGAACAGGATTTCATTTAGGATATCTCTCTATTTTGCTGTGTTACCTTCTACCCTGACCAATGCCCCATTCCCTCCACTGAAAAACACCCCCAAAGTATGACGCTACCACCATCACCATACTTCACTGCCACACCGTTGGAGGGTATTATACAGGTGAGGAACATTTCCTGATATCCTCCAGACTTGAAATTGAGGCCAAACAGACCAGCAAATCTTGTTTCTTACATTCAGAGACCTTTAGTCACTTCTTTACAAATTTCAAGCAGGGATTCATGTGTCTTGCACTGAGGAAAGGTTTCTCAGATCAGTGGAGTGTTGCAGCGATCGTTGACCTTCTGCAAATTTCTCTCATTTCCACACATGAACTCTTGAGCTCTAGAGTGTCTCCTGCTTTAGGAAGAGACCTGGTTGTTCTGAATTTCAAACATTTAAGAATTAGAGAGGCCACAGTGCTCTTAAAATATTTTTTTTTTTCCAACTGATCTGTGCCTTGACACAATCCTGCCTCTAAACCGATTGACCTCATGTTTGTAAATGTGTGCTTTTCCAAATCATGTCCAGTCAAGTGAATTTATCAAAGGTAAACGCCAAACAAATATCTCAACCTGAGCTAAATTTTAAGTGTTATAGAGGCTCTGAATACCTATGTCAATGTGATATTTCACATTTTTCTATGTAATACATTTGCAAAGTTCATAAATCTTGGTTTTGCTTAGTCATCATGGGGTATTGGGTGTAGCATTTTAGCATTAGGCAGCAACATTACAAAATGTGTTAAAAATGAATGGGTCTTAATACTTTATGAATGCACTATACACTTAAATATTACAGTCATATCACATCATTTCAAGTGCCAATGATATATTATGCTGGATGTAATGCTAGAAATACTTTTCTTGGAAACAGTGACATTAAACATCTTATTCTTATTCAACATTTTTTTTATGTGTTGTACTGTATAGCTGTCCACCATAAACACCCAGTGATAACACTGTATGTAACTTGTGGTCCTTTATTATCAAGAAAAATGAGATTATTATTAATATTTATTAATTAATATTAATACAACTTAAATCTAAAAGAGTATTTGAGCATATACAGTAGTATATTCCATGCCAAACATTATTTTGTAATACTTTATTGTGCATCATTTAGCTTCAATGTCTTCCCAGGGTTCATGAGTTCATCATAAAATCACTGGAATATCCCAGTGAAAGTATCCAGACTTATACCGTAATTATACCGTTTGTATAGAAAAAAGTAGTGCTTACAAGAAAGAATGTTAATACAGGGAAAGGAATATGTATTATAAGAATATTTCTGTGTGTGGGCAGTACTTCAGACTATATAATCATGAGAAAAACAGAGAAGTGGAATTACTGGGTTACTGACCTTTGCATAATACTGTGATCTAATGCAGTCTTTGAAAATATACTTGCAGCTACAAGCTACAAATTCTTTGATTTTCCATATCATTTAATAACCATTAATACCACTGACCAATAATACTACCAACAATATCCTCTTAGTAACATAGTCTTTGCTAACGGGTTATGGGAAACATCATAGACCTTCATGTGCTATATAACTCATAAAATCTCCAAGCTCTAATCTTATGATAATGTCAAATCCAGTGCTTCCTGAAAATATGAGCAGAAATATGGCCAATTTACTGCATTTCTTTTTGCTCAACCCTAGTAACCAGAGGCAGGAAATCCTTTTCAGTTACTTATTATCCTTACACTTTTGATATCTTGTTGCTACTGCTACTATATATCTTGCTGTCAAATGCTAAGGACTTCTTTTTAAAGAAATCTTGGAATCTCTGCAACTCAAGGCCAGCTGTGAAACCAGGGGTGAAAGGTTAGAAATTGTTTTCCAAGCTCATTTTTTTCATCCATTTTCCCTTATACACTCTCTCTCCAAAGGCATTACATCCCATTGTTCACACATTTAGCACTCTTTTACTAACGTTGCAGCGGCTAGCAGTGGCTTGTGCGTCATCGTTTTTGCGGCCATACAAAAACAACGACGCACAAGCCACTGCTAGCCGCTGCAGTGTGCGCCATCTAGCATAAACACACACTACTTCCTTTTTGTGCCTTTTTTTTTTTGTAATTAATTGGCGAGTCTTAATTTATGGATTAATCTTAGTTTATGGATTTGCTATTTATTGTTTTTTTAAGTCACTCATTTGAAAATTGAGTTTCTTTCAGCTAAACGGATAAATAAATAAATAAATAAATTACACTAGTCACTGTAATAATATATAATAATGTTATATATACATACAAAACTGTTTATGTCTGTATTCAAATCTGAGAATGATTTATAAATACACTTGTTTATATCCACTCTGATAAATGAGGTGTGCTGATTCCCTTTTAATTTCCAGTCACGGTCCTGTCCTTTGCCACTGTGTGACATTGCAGATTAAGCAGACAGGAGGGCATGTGTTCAGTGAATGTACTGTATAGGGTTCTAATCATCCTGAACAAGCTATCCCATCCACATGCAGGCAAAAAAAAACAAAAAAACAACAACAACCAAAAATAAACACCAGAAGTATTATTCTATTCATTCCTGTAGTGATTTAAACTGGTTATCCTGCTTTGATCACCCATCTCAAAGCTCTAACAAACCTGATGGTATAATCCGGATAGACAACACCAGAATAATCAACGACCTAGTGTAGAGAATGCCATCATCTGTCAGCATGAGCCACACACCGCCTACTTAAGTGTCCCGCAAGTGAATTGTTTGGGATTTTATTGTGCAGAAAACTTCCTGGAGTCCTGTATTGTTAAAATCTTGACAGATTTTCTAACCATTATATGCACTTATAGTTGAGGGTAAAAGTTTGTGTCCCCTATGGTTTTTGAATAGAAAAATTTGGAATAAATTTGTACCACTATCTGTACCACTGTATATATATATATATATATATATATATATATATATATATATATATATATATATATATATATATATGTGTGTGTGTGTGTGTGTGTGTGTGTCTGGGCAACATAATAAATCTTAAGGCAAAAGAATACTATAAATTAATATAAATATAAAGGAAGTGTATGAGATTGAACAGAAAGATTTAGACATGTCCAACTACCTGAATTTGAACAGATACATCAGTATGAATAAGCAGGATGAATTTTATGACTGAGAGAAGCCAAGGGCTGCTTAGAGCATACAAAATAGGTTGCATGTTGTTAGAAATCTGAGCACAGATATCTCCTAAATATTGGAACGGCAAACCTGGATGTAAATAGTCTGATCATGAGATGAGATATTTATATGAATCAATTAACAATCTGATTTACTATAACACAAAAAATAAAATAAAAGAACTTTTTAAAAAATATATTTTGGTTTGATTTGCAAAATGTCGATCTGACAAACAAAAAAGAAAAGAAAGCAGATTAACAGGTTACATAATTCTTAAACATCTCTATTATGTTATACATATTATATTACATAAACATATAGTCTGATTATTTGGCTATCATCATCACTTTTATTATTATTATTATTATTATTATTATTATTATTATTATTATTATTAATCATTAATGTATTAATCAACTTTGGTGAAACTGGAGGAAAAAGAAAGTGAGAAGTTTCCAATTCCCATTTTCTACACTCATATGGCTAAAAGTTTGCAGACAACAGACCATCATACTCATATGTACTTGGTGAACATCTCAGTCCAGATTTAGTCCCATTTGCTGTGTTAATAAATTCCTCCTTTCTGAGGATGCTTTTGGCCCATGGCCAGTTCATCACAGTTCATCTCCAGTACATTTAACAAACCATGGCAAACATTGGCAAACCATGTCTTTAATTTGGTAGCCTGGTGGTTAAGGTACTGGACTGCTGATCAGATGGTTGTGAGTTTGAATCTCAGGTCCACCAAGCTGCCACTGCTGGGCCCCTGAGCAAGGCCCTTAACTATAATTTACTAACCTCTATACAATGGGATAAAATGAAAGTCACTTTGGATAAGGTTGTCTGCCAAATGCCATAAATGTACAGTAAATGTCTTCATGCAGTGCTGTGCACATTAGTATTGCCATCGCCACGCTGGAACAGGTTTTGGCTCCTGATTGTCAGTAAAGGAAAACTCTAACTCCACAGCATACAAAGACATTCTACACAATTGTGTGTTTCCAGGATCGGGTAGGGTCTGTCAAGTTTCATCTGTGGGAACAGAATGCAGACAGGGGTTTTATAACCAGATAACCAGAGACAAAAACTCAAAAAGCAAAAGCACATGTAAGACAGCAGGTATAAATATGGGAAGTAGTTAGCGTACAAAGCACAAAACAAAAGCACATGGCACAGGACATAACCAAACCCCGCTGGACACATCGTCCTCTGGTGTTCAGGCAGGGAATTGTCTAAGGACTCACATATGAGTGTAACGGTGAGGTGTCCGCAAACTTTTGGACTTCAAAATGTGCATATACAAGCATTTATCAGTTCTCTAGTACAGAAATATACAAAGGAAAGTTAATGGCCTTTGCCATAAATGTTACTTTGGCACAAATCATTATGCTTTGCTTTATTCTTGAAGCTCAGTGACTGGAACCAGCAGATAACGGAGAATGAAATGATGCGCTAAAGAAAAAAGCTGTAGAACAGAAACAGAATGGATTTGTTTATTATTTACAGAGAATGAGAATGAGACAGTGCACAGATTTTCTTTGTTTAACGGCCTCCGTTATATCATTAAATTTGAGATTCTTATCTAAGATCTCAATGTATGTATTTATTAAATTTTTTTTGTGCTCTTTGGTCAGGGCAGCGAAAAGAAACAACAACAATTCTTTGGAGTTTTAGGAGGATTTTAATTTTGTTGATGTAGGGGTGTAACCCAGTGTAACTCTTATCTGTATCAGTATTTATGATGAAATTGGGTGTAGTGTAAAGTATTGCACTACACTATTATTTTTGTAATTAAAACAGACCAGAATTCTAAAAGCCAGCACTATTAGCACGGGCTGTGAATTTATAATTTGTGTCAGTTTGACACAATAACAATGTTAATCAGTTTTTTAAACAGTTTTAATCCCCCTTATGCTATTATTATTTAAAGGTGGGGTCTCCGATGTTTGAAAGCCAATGTTGACATTTGAAATCACCAAAACAAACACGCCCCTAACCCAAATGGGTCCCACCCCTGTATTGATAGCTCCGCCCACACATACATACGTAACCCAGGCAAGTAATGGAAAGAAATGTGTCCTTATCATAGCTGAAGGGAAGAACAATACGATTGCAGATAAACAAACAAGCAAAAATGACACACAAGCATAATCATGCAAAGGACGGCATATATTAGTTCTGTGAAACAAAGCAAAACCAACGTTACTCACCTATCGAGAAGGAAAAAAGCGCCTCGTCGTCTTAAGTAAAGTTGGCCACATATTCACAGATTGGAGTTTCCCGAGTCAATAACTCCTGAGCTAAACACTGTTACTCGCTTTCTGCCAATGTCACACATGCGCACTGAACACTCTCTTCACCCATATTGACAAGACCCGCCCCTTTCTGCTCATTGGCTACACGTTTGTTTTGATTTTTGTTTAGTTTGTCGGCCCACCGCAGTTTTCTGAAGCATTTCTCAAACATTGGAGACCCTACCTTTAAGATTGTAGATGCTTGTGAATTTTCTTATGTGTTTAGTTTTATTTCCTAACATATAAATACACTTACAGCCTTTTTTCATTCATTCATTCATCTTCTACCGCTTATCCGAACTTCCTCGGGTCACGGGGAGCCTGTGCCTATCTCAGGCGTCATCGGGCATCAAGGCAGGATACACCCTGGACGGAGTGCCAACCCATCGCAGGGCACACACACACTCTCATTCACTCACGCACTCACGACAATTTTCCAGAGATGCCAATCAACCTACCATGCATGTCTTTGGACCGGGGGAGGAAACCGGAGTACCCGGAGGAAACCCCCGAGGCACGGGGAGAACATGCAAACTCCACACACACAAGGTGGAGGCGGGAATCGAACCCCGACCCTGGAGGTGTGAGGCGAACGTGCTAACCACTAAGCCACCGTGCCCCCCACTTACAGCCTTACAGCCTACTAAGGATAAATAAATTAATACATAAAGGTACAACGTTCATTTTATGGACACAGTTACGGTTATTGTTTGTTCCACTAGCTTCATATATGATGCTTACTTCCTGTGTTCTGTGGGATCCACAACGTAAGTCTAAACTGTGCCAAAATAACCAAAAAAACTATAGTGACCCCTTATTTGCATCTCTGTTTATTCTGAACAATGTATTTGTATTTGGTTACAAGTGTGTACTATATGATTGTTTCTTTCTTTTTTAAACGTTTTATTTATTCCTTTTTACATCTTACTGTATATAGTCAAAGTGCACTGTGTGTTTGTGTGTCC
Source organism: Tachysurus vachellii (assembly GCF_030014155.1). Lineage (NCBI taxonomy): Eukaryota > Metazoa > Chordata > Actinopteri > Siluriformes > Bagridae > Tachysurus > Tachysurus vachellii. The sequence continues at coordinate 4,975,971 of NC_083476.1, read as the reverse complement.
TTGTTTTTTTAACTAAAGTAAGTGAAGGGTTAAAATTTGAGAGGGATCTGACAGATTGAAATGCGATAGAGAGTAATGATGGAGTGAGATGCATATCTTATCTCCTGTTCATTCCGTACCCCCAGTAATCATCAAGGGAAATCAAGAACACAATGGGACTGCAGGGAAAAAAACAGACTTGCTCCTATGTAATCACTCCTAATCTATTTGGGTAATTATAGTGAGTGTTAACAAGTGGGAGGCTGGTCTCCCGTGTGGTAGTGCACTAATGTGAAGTGATGAGCCCATAGTGAGGGTCTATCTCTGACTGGCACTGCCCGATATGCAACGTGCCCACGACTCTTGTACACAGCTGAGTCTTGGACGTAGGTTTTCACTGGACAATCAATCACCGCTCCATGAACACCCACTGAGTGTCTGAGCTCCGTTTGGGCCTCCACACATAAACATACACACTCACTCACTCTCACACACCTACTGCAAAGCCATTTTTCTGATCCAATTCGCTTTCTGACATTCTGCAGAGTACATTTTTCACTTATATGTTTGCACACCTTGCATATTTACACATTTTACAGGGTGATATATCAGATACTATGCATCATTTTTGTCAGAGACTGTCAAGCACAGGCTTCAGTATGATCTCTTGCACTTTTTTGCAATAAAACCCTTCAAGATCCAAACTGCAGTGGCACAACTTTTTTTTTACTTGCCTATGTTATCACACACCACTCCACTCCTGCGATCCCTCCACCTTCTTCTAGTAGCTGCACTCATCCAATTCAAAGCACTGATGCTTGCCTACAAAGCCAATAATGGATCATCACCTTCTTACCTCAAAGCTCTTGTCACTCATCGCACTGCACCTCGGTCACTGTAATCTTCTAGCACATATCGACTGGTCCCACCATCTCTCAGGAAAAGAGGTAGTTATACAGCAAGACTCTTTTTTTGTTCTCACACCGAGGTGGTCAAACGAACTTAAGTTGGTTGATGGTATCCTGAGTCTGTAACCTAGTGAACCAGTGTTGAGACTTCAAAGCACTTTTGTGCGTTGCTCTGAATAAGAACGCCAGCCAAATGTCATAAATGTATATCACTACCAAGAGAACTACAGACTACAGTACAAACATGGCTGCTAGATGGACTACAACAACCAAGACCAACAGAGACTGACATGTTCACCATCTCACTGATTACACACCCGTGTTCACACTTACAGACCACTGTATATGTGGACTCTTATTGTACACTTACCTGCCGTGTATGTGCTCAGTGTTCCTGTGCCTGACTTTTCCATGCATTTTGTCAGTGATTATTGTTGCTCTAGTTTTTGTGTTACTTCTTGATTCATGACCGTTTTTCCTGGGCTACGGTACCTGACGCACTCCTGCGTTTTGAATGTGACGAACCGAACTTGCATCAGTCTCCACTCACCCTTTGTAAAAAAGCTGAAGGTAGGCAAACCGAACATTGGTGAAGTCATTCGCTGGTGCGTTTACACAAGAAACATGCATAACATACTTATGAAAATCAAGAGGGTTCAGATAAACTTCTGGATCCCATGACAGCTCCTAATATACATGTAAGGAGATTCAATAATAAGGACCACAGTTCTGACTTGATATTCTGACTCATTATTTTGATTCACAATTCTTATTCATTGATTCTAAAAAAAAAAAAACACAGGACACATAACTACAAAAATTACTTTAGGTTGGTGCAAAAACAAAGCTAGCTGCTCTTTGTGATACAGAGGGTCAAAGAGTATGTATAACCAATACATCACCAAAAGAACGTTAACTGAACGTTAACCAGGTCCAAGCTGCCTATATTTCTACTCTGCGATATTGATCCACTGCTCATCCTGGGTCTGTTATAAAATATACATCTTTCAGAGCAATCTGTAAAACTACAATTCACAGTGCTTGCCAGCCTCTCTCTCTCTCTCTCTCTCTCTCTCTCTCTTGCTGTCATTCTCTCTCCTGCTCCATTACTCTCATTACTTTATCTTTGCTCCTAAAACAGACCATTACTTGGGTTATTACCGTGCCTGGCCTTTCACCTGGCTCATGTGCGCTTCTTTGCTGCTTCTGGCCGAGGCGCACACACACACACTCACACACACACACACACACACACACACACGTAAAAACAGGTGCACCAGGGGATAAGGCTCAGCTGTTTTCACTCTAACCCTAAACATTTTATGTTTAGTCTTACTACACCATATATTTATATTGTTTGATTTTAAAATAAAATGGCTAAAACCCTACACTTTTTTGCTCAAACTATAAGAAATAACTGATATATCTGAGGACCACTTTGGCAAATAAATGAAATTGTTTGCAGGAGCATTTAACTCAGAAATTCGGCACTCAGGAAAGTCCAGTTAGCTTAAAAAAATAATAAAAAATCTCATATATCATGAAAGCCACTGAGCTTGTATAAATTTACATAAGGAGACTCACTGATGTGAACTGTGATTGATCGGCTTCAATTTGTATAATTTGCAGCAGTTACGCTTCCATGTATCGATTATTCTGTCAAGTTTCAAAAGTTTTCATTACAAAAATAACAACATTTTTGTCAAAATCTGTTGCTTCATATTAATGACTTACAAAGACAAAGACAGTAATCAACAAAATAAACGTTAGTACAAATAAGACAAGCTATTTGTCATGACGGCACCAGAAACAGTGTCCAACTACACAACACTAGTGTGAAAGTCTCTGACATTCACACTTACCTGGTTACTAATCAGATCCATTTATAGTATTTGGCAGGTGCCTTTATCCATTTTATACAACTGAGGGTTAAGGTGGGGGGCACGGTGGCTTAGTGGTTAGCACGTTCGCCTCACACCTCCAGGGTTGGGGGTTCGATTCCCACCTCCACCTTGTGTGTGTGGAGTTTGCATGTTCTCCCCGTGCCTCGGGGGTTTCCTCCGGGTACTCCGGTTTCCTCCCCTGGTCCAAAGACATGCATGGTAGGTTGATTGGCATCTCTGGAAAAATTGTCCGTAGTGTGTGATTGCGTGAGTGAATGAGAGTGTGTGTGCCCTGTGATGGGTTGGCACTCCGTCCAGGGTGTATCCTGCCTTGATGCCTGATGACGCCTGAGATAGGCACAGGCTCCCCGTGACCCGAGGTAGTTCGGATAAGCGGTAGAAAATGAATGAATGAGGGTTAAGGGCCTTGCTAAGAGGCCTAGCAGTGGCAGTTTCATGGACCTGGGATTCAAACTCACAACCTTCTGTTTGGTCATCCTACACCTTAACAACTAAGCTATCACATCCCGGTACGCTGTGAACACACTGTGTCTCTCTTTACCAGTTGTTCTCAAGCATTTGTTTCGTGTACGAGATCCCGGTTATGACTTTAATCTCTTTATAGCTTGCCCATGTTTACACTGTTTGTACATCACCTGACCTGGGCATGTTTATTGACTACGTTTTTGGATCACTTCGCAGTTTGTTTGCCAAGTTTTACTAAAAGCATTAAGTACCCGCACTTACGCCTGTGCCTGTATTCTGACGCTATTCAATTAGGACAAGAGAAATACTGCTGTATGAAAGGAGGGAGAGTGAGTGTGTGACTGTAGTAGCTAGAGTTGTGGACAGTCTTCCAGATTTTTTACCTTTTCAATCAGTATAAACTAATTTATGGCACTTGGCAGACGCCTTTCTCCAAACCTACTTACATTTTATCTTATTGTATACATCTAAGCAATTAAGGGTTAGGGGCCATGCTCAGGAACCAGTTGACCTAGGGTTCGAACTCATACCCTTCCGATCTGTAGTACAACAGTATAGTGCTGTAGTGCTACCGCATCCCCAATTATTACTTTTTTATTGTTATTTTATAAATGTCTTTTTTTTTATTATTATTGTTTTATTTGTGCAAATCTGATATTAAATGAAGGGGGCACGGTGGCTTATGGGGGCACATGCATGGTAGGTTGATTGGCATCTCTGGAAAATTGTCCATAGTGTGTGAGGGTGTGAGTGAATGAGAGTGTGTGTGTGTGCCCTGCGATGGGTTGGCACTCCGTCCAGGGTGTATCCTGCCTTGATGCCCGATGACGCCTGAGACGACAGGCTCCCCGTGACCCGAGGTAGTTTGGATAAGCGGTAGAAAATGAATGAATGAATGAGTGATATTAAATGAGTCAGGACACTGCTGGCATTCAGTGTGAGACCTTTTTTTACCACGTTATTTTACCACTGTCACACTTCTAGTGGTAAGACGTTTATAAACAAGCACTTGGGGCGTCTCAGAGAGCAAAAATAAGTTTGATCTCACCATTTACTTTAAAGATAGAAACATTTGTGTGGAAATAAAAACAACTATCCTTCTGTTTTAGATTGTCTGGAACATTTGTATGAATATGTTTCCTTAGTAGGCTAGAAAACAGACATTCTTAACGATCTGAGTGAAGATCTTACTTTCATATGAGCCATTAACCACCATTGTGGAGACTCAAACGCCAATGAATGTAAAATTTTAGTAAAAAGAGTTAATCGGCTCATGTTTGCAAATTCATTGCGAAGTCTTTCCATTCCAATCATGCGTATAAATACTGAGCCCTTGCTATTGCTGATTGTCTTGGATGTTTATTGGATTATTATCGGTTGTGATCTTTTCCTGGGTTACAACTTTGACTCTGGATCATGTTTATATTTTGCCTGAATCTGTTTAAATGTTTTTGCATGTGAATCTTCAGTCTGCATCAGCATCCAATATATTATAGCTAGCCTGCTGACTAAGAAACCGATGTGGATAAACCTTACCAACCTCTGCAAGGAGGCGGAGCTTCATGTTCACAAGTATGGCAGGGGGTCAGAGCAAACAAATCATCCGAAAGATTTTGTGGTTCATCTTGTTAACATTAGATCCCTAATTTAACCCAATGCACTTGTTGCCACTTAATTACAACATGAACGAGAATAATAAATAAAATGCCCTTGTAATAAGCACATCCACTGATCCTGATAATTCCATAATCAGGTTTTTTGGCCTTCATACATTCGTTCTTACGGACAAGAACTGAGAACAAATTAACTCCGAATCACTGAGCTGTGAAATAAGGAAAAGCAAAAAGTTCAGCAACCAAGCGACTCGTACGTATGTGGAATCAAACTGTGACCCAAATCTGTTTCACACAAAAGGCAGGGATGGGGAATTATGGTAGACAGGACCAGGGCTGTAGGACTGTAGTACACATAAGTGTGAGATATCAGTGGGATCTGGTAATGAGAAAGAGGGAAGAAATGAACAGAAAATACAAAAAATAACAAAAAACAGGCCTGTCTAAAAAACCTCTGCCATAAATAAAAACACACATACAACATTTACACCTGCTTTAGTAGCACAAATTCTCTCAGTCAGTCTCCATCAGCACCCATTTGTGTTAATGAAACAGCAAAATCCATATGTGCTTTATAATACATTTCCCTTTAATGACAGCATTGTGACAGACGACTTGTGTTCTGCCTCAAATGTCTGTCTCTCTTTCTCTCTAACTATTTAAACCGTAAGGCTGTGCTGTTATTGTACCTCCAGGACAGGTGTCTCTTGGTCCACTTTTTTGGAGTTGCCAAAGCTCGTCTTCTCCTGCCAGCTGTTGTCTCCGTCTCAGACATGTCTGGCAGCGAACAACGTGGCGTCTTCATTAAACCTAGGGTGGCCTGGTCTGAAGGAAAACACACACACACACACACACACACACACACACACACACAATTTAACTAATTTCTAGTAAAACCTTCATTTATTCATGAGTTTATTCATTTTCAAAAGCTTTTCTGTCTGATGTTGTTATGGCAACAGACTAAGCAGTTCAAGTGTCACATGTTTAATGGCACAAAAAGTTCTGGATAATTAAAAAAAAAAAATCCAGATAGGTGGCAGTAAAAATATTCTTTCTTAAAATTATTATTTTTCCTTCTGAACTGACCAGTTTCCCTGTTTATTTTCCTTGTGATGTACGTTACGAAAGAGTCTAAAGACAGCTTGAGCATCTTCAACCTGATGCTCTATTCAAAAACACTTATACACCACTTTTAGGAGAAGACACCACATGAAAACGCAAATAACTACTGTAAACTATTTTATTTAGAAAATTTGTATTTACTTAGTTCAAATTTTCTGTTAAATCAGCAGCAATAAGTGTGTTTATCAATACAGCATATCCCAGAGCGGTTCAGCTAGTGTGTAATGTGTGGTGACGGACGCCGACGGTTGCAGGGATCGAACCCGGATCTCCGCCGTTAGCCCGATCACCAGCAGTAGCGAATCAGACCGACTTGCAGGACTCTTCATTAACATAACAAAACTTAAATTAAACATGACAGAAAAAAATATGACTATGACATGAAAACCTGGATATAACAACATCCGATCTTACGACTCAACACAACAGCAATGATTCACGATCACAAAGACAAGATATGCATATATAAAGCAGTACATCATAGTACATTGTGGGAAACAGGATAGGAAAGGGCATGGCACAACCCACATGGGAACAATAACAAGGTGAGTGATGAGAAAACACCTTCTAGCCCATACTCTGGAGGCCTGGCAAGAAACTGTCAAAGCTCCTGACATAGTGCTTGATGCTAAGTGTAATACACGCTGTATGATTATAGTCATTTGGTTTATAGTCACCAACAAAACTGGAGAATTTCAACATCGCATGAGCAAGCCCTGTAGAACTCTGTAAATAAGTTTTGGAACTGTCTTCTATACCCATTACTTTCATTTAGAGGTGTCACCTGAACAAAAAGGAGGCATCAAAATCTTTATTAAACAGTGAGACAGTGAGTGTTAGAAGCAGATATTTACCAAGCACTCCGGTTTCCTCCAGGCCACCAAATCTCTGCATGGCTTTAATCGCCTGGGTCAGCGCCTCCTTGGTCTGCAGTTGGCCGGTCACAGGGTCAGCTGGTGGGAGGTATCCGAACTTACTCAGCCAATCCTGTATCCACAGAGAGACAGAGATTTTTAAGCGCGTTGCTTCACTGCAGAAGAATTTAAGCACCTATATAGCATACTAAATAATGAAAATAATGTTAAATGCTTAGTATCGTTACTAAGCTTCTGCCTATCATCTGCTGTCCTGTTCTTTCACCGAAGCATATGCACGTACCTAAGCCTCATTGTCTCTTCAAGTGACAACCATCTGCTCCATTTACCTCCACTGCTCAAACACACTCAAATACACCGCAAATTTACTTTAAACCAATAACAACAATTTCAGCTTCTGGATAAACCTTAACTAATAATTGATTTTGGTTCCGTACTCTACGCCTCTGGGACATCTTTTCTCTGAGGCCGGAGTGAATTAAAACTCAGAGTGTCATGAATTTCAATGTTGTTTTGACAGGTATGTATAAATGCTGAATTACTCAGATCAATAACACAGGCCATCTTCGCTGACACTGCCTCGACAAATTCCATTATTAAAATTGCTTTGTGTTTACACAGCAATTTCAGCAAAGAATGAAAGGCTAAAGAAGTCAAATCTCTACCTAAGGCTTCAAAATATTTGGGAGGTCTGTTAGTCACATAGCAAGCATTAGTATGAACTAAATTTCACTATTTATGTGGTTTCTCAAATAAGAAATACATTTTATGCTTTCGCTAATCGGTTCGCAGTCCATAAAAACGATTCTGTCTTCCATTCTGGTGAGATGTCTCTCACTGGCAACTTTTTTTGTTTAGTCCAAAGACAGAGAAAGGAACTTGGGTATAAAGTACAGTGGGGTCCTTAATTCAAGCTCACTCTGAAAGCCTGAAGTTACTTTTATTCCACTGTTTTAGTGACTTTTAGGAAAAGATTCCACGTGAAAAACGCAATAACTACTTTTATTTTGAAAATGGGTATTTTCGTAGTTCAAATTCTCTGTAAAACCAGCAGCAATACTCGTGGTTATCAATACAGCAATGTTAAGCGGACGGACACCGGCGGTGACAGGGATCAAACCCAAAACTAACAAAACTTACATTAATGACATAAACAAAAAAATGACTATGACATGAAAACCTGTATAACACAAACAAAACATAACTATGACAAAACAAACAAACAAAAAAAACCCGAATATAAACCTCCAGGTCTCGTTTAGTCCAAAGACAGAGAAAGGAACTACGTAAAGTCTATAAATATAGTGGGGTCCTTAATTCTGAGCTTACACTGAAAATCTAGGAAATACTTTTATTTTAGAATTAAGACTTAAGATTTAACAAACCGTACAAGATCTTTGACAAGATCAAAGAATGTTTAAACTTTAAAATCTTTCAAATTCTGACATTGAACCATGTTAATGCCTTTGTATGAAAAGGTGAGATTTTCCTTGGGTTTTGTTCGTTTCACTGAAGCATGTGTCAGGAAGCAGAGACGGCTGCAGTTGCAGTTAATGCTTTATTAAAAAGACAGGCAGAGGAACCAGAAAACAAGCAAGATCAAAAACCAGAAAACAAAACAAGATGTGGTATGTGGAAGACAGTAGAACTGAGGATAACATATAACAGGTGAGTTGGAGCATGATGGATAGTTTGTTTTGGGATGTACAGTCTGGGATGGCTATGGGTGAAGGCCATGATGCATTCTGGGCAGTGAATTCTTTAACACAGATTTTGGCAGATATTGATAGATATGATGTAGCATAGATTGTTATGTTTTGTACAAACGTGTGAAGTCCATGACAGATCACAGTCATTTAAAAAAAAAGTAAGATGTACCAGATACTAAAATCTTTGCTCCCGCTGTTGCTGATAAAATAACTTGCAAATAAAAACTTTTGTATTTAAGTAAAACTAATGGTCTTATATTTTTAGACCCCACTGTATATAATGCTATGTATTTTTTCTTTTTACAAAATCAGAAAAGTTTTAAGGTAAGGTAAGGATTATTACGGTACAAACCTGAATCACCAAAAGTAAACACTAACTAACAAGTCTTGACACAAAAACACAGGCACCAGAAAAAAGACTACAAAAGAAGACTAACAAACACGCTGTGATGACAACAGAAGTTAGAGAAAGACAAGGTTACACAAAGAATATTAAATAAAGTGACTAATGATAAATAGGGCAAATGGGGAAAATAACAGCGTTGCCCTCTGGTGGTCTGGTGTGGAAATGTACGAGCTAGCCGTGACATTGGGTAACATTCTAACCAGTATTTTTAACATCGTCTTAACCTTCAAGCTTCATACTTTTAATATAAAATACATTTAAAGTGCTACCATTACTATTGTTATTACAACCTGCTGCCATTTTATACTCTACTTCATGGTGATACTTTTTAAAAAATAAAAAAACGTTTTTGGTTCAGAGTATACCGGTTTGAACCAGTCTGACAATTCCATTATGAACATAAACAGATTTATACAGCGCATCAGAAGGACCATAACTCATTTATAATGTAACCCTGCTCCAGACTAACTCAGCTAATTAAAATGGTCTTTAGAGAAAACCTTATGTAGGCTAATCTAGCCATCTTAATTGTCTAAAAATGTCAATGTTCACTGATGATACTAATCAGACTCATCAACATGAGCGATTAGGAAGCTGAGATGGCGGTTGACCTCGGGAAGATAAATAGTCTTAAGCACCAGAGGAACTTTAGTGATGTATAAAGTGCTTTGTTTTTTTGTTGCAAAGGTCACTTATGAGCTGAAAAGTATTTGTTATATAGTAAAAAAAATCATCAATACAACACTATTTTACCGCACAGAAATCAGAGGAATGCATAGGAATTTAAGTACAAAAACATAGCATCTATAAGATAGCATATTAGTTATTCAAGGAAAGTGAAGTTTATTTACCATTTAAAAAATACTTTGGTAAACGTTGCTGATTTTTTTTTTTTTTACTAAGGTAAACAAAGGTAAGTGTAAACTCTTAGCATGATTAAAAAGCTAGCTGAGTGCTAATACAGTGGCGTGCTCTCACAAATAAAAAATTACAGTGCTTCTATTGTGTCATGTAGAACTATGAGGAATTTTTTACCTCAGACTAACTAGCAACAGATTAGCTCCTAATCTCTCAAATGCTAGCTAGCCTGATTAAAATACTCATGATATAAGGTAGCAGAATGCTAATAACATAGCTGGCTAACAACACGAACATCCTTCATGAATATAAGACCTTACAGATTTGCTCCTGATCTCTCAAGTGTCAGCTAGCATGACACAAACTATTAGCTATTATCATTCAGCTAGTTTTGTTGCAGTGTTGCTTTACAAATGTATAAATATAGAAAAATATAGTGAAACACTGATTGAGAAGGCAATGGGTAGAAAATGTAGTAAGTATTTAAACATCAAAGTGTTTAGATAAAATTTGAGAGCACCAATAGCAAATAAAATGCTATACTGACTTTTCAGTTGTACTTGAACGATATTGTTTAGCTCTACTACCTTAGATTTATGCTCTCCATTGTACATGAATCCACCAATTAAACTTTGCCAGTCATTTTAAGATAAACAATGGATGAGAAGGATATATCTATGGAGAAAACCAGTGATTAAGCAAAGGTGGAGAGCTGCTGGCTGCGTACTGAAAAAGTATTTTCACCTTCATACTGTCAAAAATAATGGCTCCATGTTTTTAAGCTGCAGTTGCCCCCGGTTGTGAAAAATTAGTCCTTGGCTGCTGACTAAAGTTGAGATAATGTAATCTATGTGTGTTTGGGGAATTTCTGTCCATTATTTTTGTCTTTACTTTATTTGATTCACCAGTTTGGACCTTTCTTTACCATTGTGTTTTAGCCTACAGCGTTGCTGCTTAAATTTACTTTCAATAGCTAATTAAAGGAGGGGGCACGGTGGCTTAGTGTTTAGCACTCCAGGGTTGGGGGTTCGATTCCCGCCTCCTCCTTGTGTGTGTGGAGTTTGCATGTTCTCCCCGTGCCTCGGGGGTTTCCTCCGGGTACTCCAGTTTCCTCCCCCGGTCCAAAGACATGCATGGTAGGTTGATTGGCAATTCTGGAAAATTGTCCGTAGTGTGTGATTGCGTGAGTGAATGAGAGTGTGTGTGTGTGTGCCCTGCAATGGGTTGGCACTCCATCCAGGGTGTATCCTGCCTTGATGCCCGATGACGCCTGAGATAGGCACAGGCTCCCCGTGACCCGAGGTAGTTCGGATAAGCGGTAGAAAATGAGTGAGTGAGAGAGAGAGCTAATTAAAGGCTTATCTAATGTTAAAATGATCAGTTTTCCCTGAAGACATATTATTAACCTGGAACTGCCTGACATGACCCCTGTAATTTGTTTAACCCGAGCCTGCCCAACGTTTTCTGGGCAAACCCATAACCACCTACTGACACAATAAAGAATTCTTCAGTTTGCCTCTTTAAGGAAATCCTAAAAAAACTGAATGTAAAGCATTTTAACAGTGCTTCCTCTAAAGGTCCGTATTCATAAAAAAAATCTTAGTGTAAAGAGTTGACTTAAGGTTAAAGAGAAGATCCTAATAAAGGGTAAAAGTTATTCATAAAGTATCTAAACCCTTTAAAGGGCTCATAAGGTCAAAAAGTGTTAAAAGACTTGAGGAGATAAAGTATACAGATAAAGTAAAGGCTTATGTATTTTCCTGTATTTTCTTTGCTCAGAGTTACTCTGAGATTGGTCCTGAATCACTTTTAAGATAAGATTAGGAATTTTGAAGCTAAATTAATAGTCTTTATGAATATGGGCCTTGGTTTCATCTTTAGATGGACAGAAGCATCCAATCAGCCACTGAGGAACAGTAATTTCTCTTTGGAAAAGATGATTTCTTTATTCTGAATTCTTGATTTAGTGTATGTGATATCAAGAAATAAAATGTTACATGGACATTCAATAATACAATGCTAAAAATGTCACATTGCGTAACATCACAAACCTCATTTTACCTCAGCCACACAAACATGGCTGCCAACTTTCAGAAACTACCAACTCTCCAACAGTCCTAATCACTGGACTTTTCATTTGCACAAGTTTCTTGTTTTGTGTGTTTGGCTCACACCCTTTTTAACCCATTTTTAATTCCTTCTTTATAAGGTATACGCTCTGTTCCCATGGTTTCTGATTTTGATCCTGTTTGCCTCGGATATTACCATTTTACGACTTCTGCCAGTTAGATTTTTGAACTATTCTGCTGTGTCTTTTACTTTTGCTTGTACTAATATTTTTGCATGTTTTTTTTTTTTTTTTTTTGTGATTTTTCTCAGCATTTTTCCCAATGCATAACTTTTGTCATTGGGTTTTTGTTTCCTCTGTGAATTGTTTTTGTTAATAAACTCTTGCTCTGCACTTTCATCCAACCTCTGTAAGTCTGACACATTAAAACGAACAGAATAAAAGACAGAAATTACTATAGGATTTACTTACTAATTACTATAGAAATTACTATCCTCTTTTGAGTATGTTGTTATGGGAAAATAATTGTCTTCCATGTGGTTTATTCTCCTGTAACAGCAAGCTTGGATATTTTTTATTCCTTACATACTGCACCTAATCTGAAACCTGTGTTTAATGACTGCTTCACAAGATGGATTCTCTGGATCATTTTACTCGAGGACCTTTTTGGATGATGACCTTTACTTGACTCATCCTTCAAAATAATGGTACTTTGAGATCGTTTTATCTGTCTCACCTCTGATATGTATCTAACTTAAATCTTTTGACAGGAGTCAATTGTTGGAAACCTTGAGCTGGACAGAAACCAGCAGACATTACTGAACTTGGTGAGACCGCTGTGATAATGACAGTAATACGAGCACGACAAAGCACAGTGTTTGACTCCATGGCACAATGGACACCATGGAGAGAAGAGAGTTTTTTTTCTGCCTGTCATTACAAAAGCTCCTTATTTCCTGTCTCTCACCACAAGCGCTGCCATATTCTGGCCTATTCTTTAATACACTCCAAGCAACAGATGAAGTAAACATCTCCAAAAAGCTGTCTGCTGGCGTACCGTGACCCTCTGCTGTGTGCACAGTGGGATTTGTAGCTCTAGCTTCTAGCTAACACAATTTGTGTGTTGACAAACTAGCCAGCTGTGGGAGAATGTAGAGAAAGGGCTTAGTGTGTTTGGATGAGCTTTCCTCCTGCTGTCTTGAAAAATCAATACATGACAACTAACAGTGCTCACCTCATGCTTTGTGTCTCACTTTATCTGAAATGCACGCACGCACACACACACAAACCGACAAGTAACGCACCAGGGTTATTAATTTTCCTGAAAAGCAGGCTTTTAGAACATTCATGAATTTAATCATTTGGATTATTGGGCAAAAGCAAATGTGTCGAGTTCCTCAATGAAAAGGTTTTCATGACAGATCTTTTACTCAATTGAACATTTCAGAGTTATTTATAGTGATGTGGTGTTAATATCACGAGAAGCATCATTAGCATTGCATTATAATAATGTGATGTCTCAGCATGGCATCATCTGGTTACCTTTATAATGTGAAGAATTCCAAGAAAAGTCAGGCTACGACTGTATTTTTTTCTTTTTTGGCAAAGCTAGTACACTTATTGTATTATCCAGTCATGGGAAAAGCTAAAATCATTCTGGTGCCAAGTGTCAGAGATTGTCAGGATGTCCCTGAGACAATATTTTAATAAAATATTTTTTTTCTACCAAGGTGCCGGCTTTGTCCAAGGACACTATTCTCTCTCTCTCTCTCTCTCTCTCTCTCTCTCTCTGTCAGAAATCCTGAAGCCTGGCATCTATCTCAATCCAAACAAGATTTTCTCTACTGATGAGAAAGCTGGCCTTAACTTTCTATGAACTCTTGCATTTTCATAAAACCCCCAAGCTAAGACGAGACCATATCAGACCTTCACCCTGTCTGGGTGAGTGATGGACTTTTCTAACAAACTGCACAACAGATGCAAACTGAAATAATTAAAACCATGTGGTGCTAAGTGTGTTTGTCTGAGATATTTCAAGACTGAGGATTGTGTACTGATGTAAAGTGTTTAACAGTCTTGAGTACATGATGGACAAAAATAAAAAATAATAATAGGAAAAAATATATATAAAATATATTTTATACAAACCAAAGACACAGTGAATTACATTTAATTAGAATAAACAAATAAATACATAAAAAAATTAAAATATATGATTATCAATGATCGAAATAAAAAAAAAAATTATTAGTATTATTATTTTTTATCCAAGCTCATGATGTTTTCTAATGAACATATTTGGCCGTTTCCAAAAATACAAACCAAAGAATAAAGCTGTTACTAAGAATAAATGACTCCACAGGATGACACAAGCATCCGGTATGTTCTCATATAGTTAAAGCCTTACAGCTGCTCTGTAGTATTAATATATACTTCTAAAACCCGTTGCCCAGTTTATTCTTGACGGATGTGAAAGAGCTGATAAAAATGGTGTAATCGTGGTTACTGTGTAACTACATTATGATCACATTATGATACGTTTCACAGCATTTGCAAAATTGTAATTCATTTCAAAATGATTCATTTCAGCATTTTATTATTATTATTATTATTTTTTTTAAATACAGACATCATCACTGGTAGAAAGGTGAAATTCTCATCCAGGTTCACAAGACTGATTATAATGAATTAAAAATCAGACTAACTTTATGTACACCTAAGGCAGAATAATCCAAATGAAATGTAAGCTCATTAATTAAAATCAGCTGCTTTCTTTGCCTTATTATTTTCCAGAGTAAACAAGTAAGGCTGTTAAGGGAATAACTGTTAACAGGCGCATTATTAAACAATGAAACGGATCAACTTAACCTATAAAAAAGTCAACAATTGTCAGTGGTAGAGATTTAAAAAAATCTCCTCTAAGATCTCGATGTCACGTCATGAAATATCACAGACTCCGTTGACTAACAAACATGGATGCCAAGGACTCGAACTCCCAGCAACCACCAGCACTCCCACACGTTCAGTCACCAGTCCTTTAGTTATGTTCAATTATGTATGTTTGTATTTCACCCTGCGTTTTAGGTTCCTCATTTCGAGATATATGCTCTGTTCCCCATGTCTGTTTAGATTCATGCGATTGAAGGTTCCTGCTGCTGGCAAACTTTATTTAGATGCAGATTTCATTTTCCAACGGGACTTGGAACCTGCACACAGTGCCAAAGCTACCAGTACCTGGTTTAAGGACCCTGTTCTTAATTGGCCAGCAAACTCGCCTGACCTTAACTCCATAGAAAATCTATGAGGTATTATGAAGAGGAAGGTGCGATATGCCAGACCCAACAATGCAGAAGAGCTGAAGGCCACTATCAGAGCAACCCGGGCTCTCATAACACCTGAGCAGTGCCCCAGACTGATCGACTCCATGCCACGCCGCATTGCTGCAGTAATTCAGGCAAAAGGAGCCCCAACTAAGTATTGAGTGCAGTACATGCTCATACTTTTCATGTTCATACTTTTCAGTTGGCCCAGATTTCTAAAAATCCTTTCTTTGTATTGGTCTTAAGTAATATTCTAATTTTCTGAGATACTGAATGTGGGATTTTACTTAGTTGTCAGTTATAATCATCAAAGTTAAAAGAAATAAACATTTGAAATATATCAGTTTGTGTGTAATGAATGAATATAATATAAAAGTTTCACTTTTTGAATGGAAATATTGAAATAAATCAACTTTTTGATGATATTCTAATTATATGACCAGCTACAGGTATTGAATATCAATCATAAATATTGAATATCAATCATAAATATTTGAATAATGTGATTCTGATGTAAAATGAACTCCTGTTAGATGATTGCCTTTTACACTGTAGTCTTTATAATGCACTTACAGTATAAACAGTGTGTAAATCTTTTATGAAGCCATGCAGGATCAATAAGCGGCTAATTTAAAAAAATAAACACATAAATAAAATGATGTTTAATGCATTCTGTGTATTCTTTATATGTACGAGAGAAGAACCTATTATTATGATTAAATGCTAAAGAGTTAGAAGAATTAGATGACCCCTAACGAGTCTATAATAACACTGTATTCATTATAGACCCCTAACGAGTCTATAATAACACTGTATTCATTATAGACCCCTAACGAGTCTATAATAACACTGTATTCATTAAGCTTTTTGATATATTTTCTAAGTCTGATATCATGGGCTAAATAAGTAGGAGAAGGTCTCCACTAGTGTTTCAAAATGAGCTCATACCTATGGGGTAGAAGCTATAAACAGTATGTCACCTCTACTCCATGCTCCACATACAATGAACTAGAAGTCACGTGATCTGCTACATCGTTCTAGTTCCCCAGACTTTTAGTCACTGCCATCTGTTTCCAATTAGAACGCATCCCATAAATAGCAAAGACATTCGGAGCATCTACGCTTAAGTCTTGCTCCTAGCATTCCTCTAGCTACATTAGTGAGTCTCCTGTTTTTTGCGTAGATGCCTTTCCAGTGTTGACCTGTCTGTGTTGTATATTGAGTTCTGTCTAGCATAGTTACATCTGATCTCCTGGTACGGTTTATCATCACTGATTTTGGTTTGCCCTTTCAGATAGGTCGGCTTTGCTCAAAAAAAACCCTGCATTTTCATCCCAACTCTTGACGGTTTGAGCTTGACAGTTTACTGCATTCCACTGTGCTTTTGCACATGTTCTTTGCCTTACAAGTGCTTTGTTGATGTTTTGTGCTGTAAATTTTTGCTTTGGATCTAATCTCTATACTGTTTTAAGTGACATGACATACAGCTAAGTATGGTGACGGATACTCAGAATTCGTTCAATGCATTTAACCCATCTAAAGTGCACACACACAGCAGTGAACTCACACACACCGTGAACACACACCCGGAGCAGTGGGCAGCCATTCACACTACGGTGTGTGTGCAGTTGGGGGTTCGACGCCTTGCTCAAGGGCACCTCAGTCGTGGTATTGCTGGCCCGAGATTCGAACCCACAACCTTAGGGTTAGGAGTCAAACTCTCTAACCGTTAGGCCACGACTTCCCCGTTATTGGTATATATATATATATATATATATATATATATATATATATATATATATATATATATATATATATATATATGTATATCTATCCTGCTCTTTATTTGTCTTGTTAAAAGGCTCTATCATACTTTATGTCTGTACGTCTAAGCCCTCGTTTTGTCTCTTTCTAAATCATGTTTCCCAAGTGCCTTGTCTCTCAAGTTCTCTTCGGTTATGATTATGGATAATCCTAGTTTCCTACTGCCTGAGTGTTGGGACCTGCTATGTATTCTGGTGATGATTTATGAATTACCTTCAATAAATATCACACCAATCACCTGCATTTGGATCCTGTTTTCACACGTTGGCATGCCACAATGAGGCTTTAGCTTTCAATACAAACGGACCAGCGCTTCAGTTAAGAAACTCATTTTTCTGTTCCTATACAGTACGATCTAGATAGTTCTCAAATAGTAAGAGGTTGTCTCAAACCTGAAACAACGCATTGCCGTTCAAGATCAACCGATAAAATGAAACACTATCAGTTAACAGAAGGCTTGAAAAGAACAATGAAAAAACAAAACAGCAATGCAAAGGTCCAGTGTAACCATGACTTAGCAATCAGCATTTCTTCTAAATTCTTCTTTTTTCTTTTAGTTCATAAGACTTCCCGTGTCACGACTCCACATGTCAAAGTCGACCTAGGTAAAGTTGGCACAACGTTAAAAAAATTGTGTTTTTTCACGTTAGTTGTCCTTTCCCTTTCGGTGAAGTTTTTTTTTTTTTTTTTATTTGCTGTTTGCTCTGACTGCTTCTTTATCTGAAAAGTTAGAAAATTGTCAAGTGAAGTGAAGCAAATGGTCAAAAAAATGTAAATGCAAGTATATCTCAAGTCTCAAAAAAGTACATCCAGTATATTAAGTGGGGGTGTTTCTCATAAATATACAGTATACTCCATATACAGTAGACAGTATAAGGCCATATACAGTATACTCTATAAACACTCTAGATCCAGCTCATAGGCTTTAACCTAAACCTTAAAGATGCCCTGCCACATGTATTTCATTACATTTGAGGTAATGTCTGAAGTTTACCATGGACTCTGTAACATTTTTTGTGGAAAAAATGAATTGGTTACCTTGTTTCAAGCCATTCTAGTGTGGTATAGAAAGCCTGCAGGAAGACTCAGCTCGATTTGCGCCAGTTCTCATGAATATTCAAATGAGCTATGCTGCTTGGCTCCGATTGGCTAACCGCTAGGATATGAGAGCATGACTATTCATTCACCCAGCGCAATAAGTAGCCTAGTCTAGAGGAAATTTGTTTACAATCACCTTGAATTGCGGCAGAATGGCTTCTTCACAAGCCCGTTGACGTTCAGCCATCCTTGCTGTATAGGAAACTCACTGAGCTACACGAATTCTGGGGGCGCGGTCTCAAGTGGGAGAGCTCATGAATAGTAATGAGCTCAGTCACTCTGACGTCAGAGTGACCAGCTTTTCCAACTGACCTGATTTCTCCCCTTATTTCTTTTAAGTGGCTAGAACTGACCGGGGACACAACACAAACACATATGGACCTAACACATATCAAAAAATCCAAGTCAAAACGGTTTTGTGTGGAAGGGCACCTTTAATTAAATCCTCTGGCACATGCTTTAAAGAAAACAAAAGTGTATAATTAAGCTCCAAAGTAGGCAGGCTTAGAGAACAGTATTCCTCTATTTTGTCCTCTTTTTTCTTCGTCTACTTCTTCCAAGTATGAGTTATTTTTTAAACACTTTGAATTAATTTGAATATTGTATTTACTGTATATTGAATATTTGGTCATTTCTGCCATCCACCAGCATTTTTGTGCCTGAAAATCAGGTTGCAAAGCACAGCACTCTTTGGATTGCAGAATAATTTCAGAATGAATACAATTGTTTGCAGCATTTATTTTTTTTGCCGTATATGTTCCTAAAAGCAATCGATACTGAAAGCTAACCAGTAAGTTTATTTTATAGTTAAAATCATGTCTGGCTGCTGTTGCTGAACACCATTACTGCGGACAGAGAGGTTTCACAGGTTAACAAAAATGGCTAGGCTGAGAGCCTGAGAAACTGATCCTGAGGCAGCAATAAAAGGGATCCTTCAGGAAGTGTTGTGTAGAAGGTGAGAGGGTTGGAGTAGTGCAGACCTCAAATGGACTTGTTCACTAAACAAAAATATCAGATTCGAAGAGGAGAGCTTTTGAAATGGAAGTGGAAGGAAAATCGTTTTTCCGTTTCTTGTCTCGGGAGAGGCATGGCGATGAATCAGGCACGGTTGAGAAGTATTCTGAAGATGACCTTTCTCTTCAACTAGTTCACGCTCACTTTTTCTTTTTGCCGAGCTGATTCAGTCCCTCCTGGAGATCCAACCAGCATCCATTCATCTGATCCATCTGCAGTGCCCGGGCTTTATGGAGCAGAAGAACACCCACAGGGTAACAGAGATCACAAGAGGCTGGTTCTTCTGTTTTTTTTGCACTTAAATCCCTTCATATATTTCCTTTAGATCACACAGACATGTTTGTTCATGTGCGCCATCCTTTGCGTGCATTCTACAATCCATGGGGGAGTAAGATGAAGCAGTATATGCAGGAGACACCCATTAAACAATGTGGAAGGTCTGTTCTGCTATCTGCCCACGTTCAACACATGAGCCGAAAGTGGAAGAGCTGAGCTCCTGAGTAAATAGTAAAATCCTGCCAATTCACATACATGATGTCAAACAGCTATGTACCACTGGGAGGATTTAAGAGCACTCAACACCTAAACTTACTCGGGTTTTTGTTGCCATAGTTGGCCTCTAGCCCTCAGTATGGCGCCGCACACAAAGGACTCGCAGCTTAGAGAAAACAGCCAGCACAAGTAGAGTGTCCTCAAGCTGTAATCCTCATCTCCCTCATCTTTTCAGGCTCACTCCTTCGGCATCATCTGATCCTGCTGTCTCGAGGGCCTTCAAAAGCTCCAAATGCTCCACATCTTATCATTCTGATTGGAGGATAAACCTCCTCAGCCCTGTTTTAATCCTGCTTCCAGCTGTTGTAATCCAAAGTGCCAGAAAATATGCAAGGCAACACAGCAGTGTGCAAACCTCCATAATCAGGTCTTCTCCTGGCTATTTTTAGCACCAGGTCATTGGTAGAGGTTTTTTTTGCCAATGATCGCTGGACACAATACTGAATGAGAAGACTGTAAAAATCCATGAACATTTCTATTATAAAGCTATTATGGCACAGGGTCACATTCAGAAGTATAGACAACAGCCTAGTATGCTTGCCTCAGGTGTGGGGTTCAAGTCACACTCAAGTCACACGGCTGCCCTGCTTACACAGAGTTTACATGTTCTTCCTTTGAATCTTCCAGTGTCCTTCCCCAGTCCAAAGACATGCATTAAAAGCTGTCAGGCCTCTCTTCATTCATTCATTCATTCATTCATTCATTCATTCATTCATCTTCTACTGCTTATCTGAACTACCTCGGGTCACGGGGAGCCTGTGCCTATCTCAGGCGTCATCGGGCATCAAGGCAGGATACACCCTGGATGGAGTGCCAACCCATCGCAGGGCACACACACACACTCTCATTCACTCACGCAATCACACACTATGGACAATTTTCCAGAGATGCCAATCAACCTACCATGCATGTCTTTGGACCGGGGGAGGAAACCGGAGTACCCGGAGGAAACCCCCGAGGCACGGGGAGAACATGCAAACTCCACACACACAAAGCGGAGGCGGGAATCGAACCCCCAACCCTGGAGGTGTGAGGCGATTGAAATCAGCCTCAACCTTTACCTTACACCAGTACCGTGCCAAGTTCTGTGTGTTAATACTTTACTTATTATTATCATTTGTTTACTCTTATTACGCTGCTGTTGTAATGCTGGAATCTTCCTTATTCTAGAAAAGTAAGAAAGAATTTGTTTTCAACCCATTCGTTACTACTGTATGATAAAATAAAAAAAACGACACAAAAATGGCTTAATTTAAGTGTATTTTCCTTAAAAGAGACTAAATAAATAGACTTTGACTAATGGTGTTCCCTGGACAGATTTTCTAAAATAGCCATGCGAGTGACATGAAATTGAGTTTGGCTCAAATGAATGAGGAGAAAAGCGAGAAAGAAAGACAAAGAGAGAGAGAGAGAGAGAGAGAGAGAGAGGGAGAGAGAGAGCTCCAAAAGGTCACTGTAAAAGTCAAATGGCAGAACATTTCCATTTCCTCCAGGCCTTCTCTAATCAGGAAAAAGTCACCCATTCAGACATCTGCAGCTTTCTCACTGTGAAGTGTGTGATTGTCTCTGTCGAATTAAATACCTCCAAACTCAGTGTGGATCTGTTCATCTGAGCTGACGGCCCTGACAGAGATCTTTCATATACCGCTCTGAGAGGAAGTGAGACGTTAGTCCAGGGTTTCCCGGGTAACCTAAAGCCTCGTTTGGATTTTCTCATTGCTCCTCGTGGATAGAGAGAATTAAACAGAGTGTAAACAGCACTAAATGTCAGAGGGAAAAAGAGAGAGAGAGAGGAAGGATGGAAAGATCAGGCACAGATGATGCAACACACACTGGATTCAGGTCCATCCCCCTAAAAAAAAGTCATGTTAAATTCACACGGTTCACATTCCCCGTGGCAGCTCCTGTGTTATGGAACGGGCTACCATTGTCTTTGAAATCGGTTCCCTCTTTGGGTAGTTTTAAAGGTCAATTGAAGACTTTTCTTTTTTACAAGTCTTTTGCTATATGATTAGTTTTGATGATGATGATGATGATGATGTTTTCCTGAGTTACTGTGTATGGTATTTTTGAACTTTTATTATGATGTTAGTTTGATGTGTTTTATGATTATACTTTTTATGACTTACATAATGTTTTTACCATGTAAAGCACTTTGGTCCATTGTTATGGTGTTGAAAGTGCTATACAAATAAATTTTGATTGATTGATGGATTGATTTAAATGATCCACATTATATATTTTTAGACTTCACTTCATTTACTATGTTATTCCATGTGATCACATTTTACTCACATGGAGTTCAAGTGTAATTTCACTCAGAGTGAATTAAAAAAAAGGCATACATCCGATCCACATAATTAAATTGTGTAACTTTTAAATCGTGTAACAATTCATTTTTGCACATTTACATGATTCGAGTGTGTTTTTTCAAAACCCTGAATAAAATAAAACACAGAATTTATTGAGAGCTGAGAATCGAAGCCATGATGCTGGTAAGTGACGTGACATACGGCTAAGTATGGTGACCCATACTCAGAATTCTTTCTCTGCATTTAACCCATCCAAAGTGCACACACACACCGTGAACACACACCCGGAGCAGTGGACAGCCATTTACGCGGTGCCCGGGGAGCAGTTGGGGGGGTTCAGTGCCTTGCTCAAGGGCACCTCAGTCGTGGCCGGCCCGAGACGAACCCACAACCTTAGGGTTAGGAGTCAGACTCTCTAACCATTAGGCCACAACTTGTGGAGCGTCCCCGTTACTACTGCTCTATTCTACTAGAACGAGTTTAAACTCCTAAATTAAATTCAGTAAATATAGTATAAATGACATTAATTACAGTAAATATAGTATAATATAGTAAATATAGTATAAATTACATTTATAGAAAAATCCTTATGATATTTCACAATAAAAGCGGTTTATTTTAATACTATAATGATCACGCTCATTCTACATCATTCAAATATTCTAGAAATTTAAAAAAACTATACCTTAAATTAAGTTTAGTATAAGAATTATTTATTTTTTCTTAAATCTGAATATCTAAAGTCTAATTTTTTTTCTGCGTGAACCTACATGAACTGCAGGGGGGAAAAAGAAACTCCAGCAATGTTTAAAATATATAAAAGGTGTTGTATTTGGAAAAGCAAATGGTTTCTCCTAAAGCTGAGAGATACTGTTGCATTAAAAAAAAATCACTACATCTCTAGAAATGACTGAAATGCTGATTGGTTATAAAGATCAGTCAATATTAATAGTCAAATTGTGTATTAAGGGTTCGATTTAGGGTTAAATTTCAGCTGTTTTCACTTGGCACATTTTGTCCCTCTCGAGATTTCCGTCCAGCTGTGTGTAACGTGGCGAAAGTGTCTGTGTTTCCCTGCCGTTCGCTTCCTAAATCAAACTCTCAGAGTTAAGACGAGTGCTCTACATCCTCCTGTCCCGTGCCATAATTAATCAAAAGTTTCTAGATCAAAGTGCTTTCACGTACTCAAGTCTTTTGAGACTCGCATCCGCATGCCACCATCTGGAAAAAGAGGAGGGGATTATTTGATACAGGATTTGTGTGTGTGTGTGTGTAGTTGCTATTCTCACCAAGTGAATCAGATATGTGTTCCCTGTAAGATAGTGGAAAATAGCTTAATAAACAGCTGTTGGAGTTCGTGTTCAGACTGTCTATATGACATCTTAGTCTGGGGACTTATTGCGGATGTGGCCTTTTTGGAACAGTGCAGTGGCTAATTTACCAAATTGTTGTGTTCAAACACTAGGATAAGAAGTCAGATACCAATCCGGACTCCCGTACTTTCTTGTCATGTGATGTAACGACATTACCTCTATTCAGAT
This sequence comes from Tachysurus vachellii, assembly GCF_030014155.1. Classification (NCBI taxonomy): domain Eukaryota; kingdom Metazoa; phylum Chordata; class Actinopteri; order Siluriformes; family Bagridae; genus Tachysurus; species Tachysurus vachellii. Next base: position 4,952,400 of record NC_083476.1, on the reverse strand, counting down.
TTAAAGCGGAGGATTGAGGAGAAGATTAAACCGTGGTCAAAGCCGGACACGTGGAAAAAAAATGAAGAATAGAAAATAGAAATCCCAGCACTTTTGGCTCGATGTGCGATTATTGGCATATTTGATTCAATTCAACGCAATTTTATTTGTATAGCTGTTTTAACAATGCAAACATTGTCTCAAAGCAGCTTTATAGAAATATAAACATTTAAAATACAAATTAGAAAGTTTCAAATTTTTATTTATATTTATACCTAATGAGAAACGGTGGCAAGGAAAAACTCCCTGAGAAGATATGAGGCGGGAACCTTGAGAGGAACCAGACTGAAAAGGAAACCGTTCCTCATTTGGGAGTCTAATTAAATACTCTGCAACTTCATATAACCAAGTAAAGTTGTGTAACATATGAGCTCTGACAATTCTACAGCCTCAACTACATCACTGGAGTTCATATCTGGCCTCAACTAGAGATGTGCAAGGGACATTTTTCTTTAGTCCCTCTTGTGCACTTATTATTATTGCTTGTACTTACCTGGTTCTAGTTCAATAACAACTAGGGTACTAATGTTTTAAATGCATATTAAATTTAATTCAATTAAATGCATATCTCATGTCTTCATGAAAAATAAAGCTTCCTTTATTATCATCTCGCATACAGTAGGATCTCGGTACCGACGCTTACGTCTCACCTTGAACAGACTCTGTGAACCATTCTAAAAAGCTTTCTGAAAAACGAACGAATATCGTCCCTCTCGTCCATATCTGTAATTGTATCGACTAAGACCACGTCATCTGTTCAATGTGAATAATTTGTATACAACAGTTCGTTAAGACTGTAAAGAAGCGGTCAATGGCGAACGAGAGAATGCAAACGATAGAAAAAAAAGACGCTAAGGTCAAGGATAATATGGAGGCTGAGAGAACCCGGGTGCATTTAAAATACCGAGCGACGGTCTTTAAGGCACTTGAAAAGCAGATAGAATACACAGAAGAAATAAAAATGCCAGAGGCAAATTGAGTGAGAGTTTGGTGCATTAGCTAGATGTGATTTGAAAGGAGAGAGTGATCAAGCGAGAGAGAGTTTGAGAAAGAGAGAGAGAGAGAGAGAGAGAGAGAGAGAGAGAGAGAGAGAGATGTGAGAAGGTGGGGGGGAGGGGTGAAAAGAGGTAAAGTGGAACTGTCTCTTGTTCCCTGGACATCCATATTCAACAGGCAGATGTAGCACAAATGGCAGGCGGGCTCGATCAATACAATAAAGCATTTAACTCAGGACTGTTTAAGACACAGTCAAAGCTAGGAACTGATCGTTTGGGTTTCATCACCATCCACAGCACAGTGGCTCATGCATTGTGCTCCATTTATTAAACAGTAACATAAAGCAGGGTTCAACAGGTACGTTAAACAAACTAGCGCCTTCCTGTCATCAAGGTGACCTACCAGCAAAAGACCTGATCTGTATCTCTCACACATACAAAAGCCAAGCCATGGCTCAAGAACCGAAGCGTTATACTATACACACATCTAATAAACTTTTTCTGAAGTGCTGTTTATACAGTAATTGACTGATATATAGGTGCCCAGGATGATATTTTTTGTACAGTATAACATTGTATATATAATGTACTTCATTTTGGCGCTAAATCCATTGGGCTTGTGGCCCACTTTTTTTTGTTCTTGGACATGTTTTTCATGTAATGTCCAATCTTGTAGAGATCCAGCACATAGCTGTGTAAGTGTTACTTGAAGACAAAACAGACAAGTCTGTAATAGAATGCCCTGACCAGTCACCCATCCTTAACTTAATCTAGCTTCTCCTGGGAGGTGTTGGATTAAAAGGAGAGAGAGAGAGAGGAATAGAGAGTGTGAGAGAGAGCGAGAGAGGAGAGGGCATCCAACTAGCACTTCAAATCCTTTGGGACAGAGAAAAGGAATAGCAGAGTTTCAGCGAGGAACGCCTAAGGGAAAAAATGACTGTATAAAGTGTGTGCAAAAGTTCTGCAGTTATAAAACAGCAATACAAGACAACTGCAAGAGTGGATCCCAGTGAGGTGATGTAGTGTTAAAGGTACACCTCGGGGTACACCAGACACTACCTGATGAAACATGAACTCATTTATTACAGTCTGTGAAATTCAAGCAATTTGTGTCTCGGTGATACCAGTGGATGCTAAAAAGCTAGGAAGTTGAAGTGAAGTGAAGTGAAGTGAAGTGACATGACATACAGCTAAGTTTGGTGACCCATACTCAGAATTTGTTTGGGGTGGGGTGGGGGGCTTTGGGGAGAGATTGGGTTTTTGGTGCCTTGCTCAAGGGCACCTCAGTCGTGGTATTGCCGGCCCGAGACTCAAACCCACAACCTTAGGGTTAGGAGTCAAACTCTCTAAACATTTTGCCACGACGTCCCCTTCCCTCCTTTTTTTTTTTTGTTTTATTTGGACTCACTTTGTACTGCTTTTACTTGTATACTGTTATATCATGTTTTTATCAATGAGGATAAAAATCTCCAGAAAACAAAGGTTTCAAAAAAGGCCTAAATTGGAGGCAGATGGATGTTATCACCAACGTAGTCTTTAATAAATGTCCAAATTGGCAGGCAAGATTGTAGTAAAAAAAAAAAACAAGTAAAGGTCAAACAATCAGGCAAACAGAGCAATAGAGAGTAAAAGGTCAGAATCAGAAAAGGAACTGGGAAATAATCCATAGAGCTGCTACAGGAAACCTCGCAAAAAGCACAACAAATTGAGTCGTATAAATGTACTGAGTGAATTAAAGATAAACAAGAAAAAGTTATGTTAATATTAAGGTGAGTGTCTGTGCTGCATTCGGATCAAGAGAAAGAGACGGATGCTCCTTGGTGGACGTCTGGTGCTTGAAATCTAGTGTTCATTTCTGTAAAGTTTCTTTGCTCCAGTGCCTGTTACATTGAACATGACTAGAAAGGGGGGCTTAGAAGTTAGCATATTTGCCTTGTGCCTCCAGGGTTGGGGGTTCAATTCCCACCTCTGCCCTTTGCATGGTCAGCCTAAGACCTTCATCTGTCAGGATCCTGCCCGGACTTTTGGCCATGTGCTTTTGTTTATGTTCTGTGTCACGTGTCTGCCCCGCCCTTGTTTATTCCTTCCCGCCTCTGCACACCTGTTCCTTATGTGTTAATTGTCGTGTATTTAGCCGTGCCCTGGTTATTTGTCACGTCTTTGTCATGTCTCTTGTCATGTCCTTGTCCCAGTTTATTTTAGCTATTCTGCATTTGAGTCTGTTTTTAACCCTGCATGGCTGACAGAAGGATTCCGCCAGACTCAGACACAGCAGGATAGCTTCTAGCCTGGACCGGCTTATTGTGTGTTTTTTTGGACTGTTCTTTCTGGCCTGTTTTACCCTGGACTTTTGTTGTCTTTTGTTTTTTGTGTGACATTGCTCCGCATTTGTTCCCGTGGGGGACATAGCTCCGCTTCCTCTGTTTTCCCGCGGAGGACGCCGCCTCACTTCGTGCTCGGCCCTTCTGCTCGGCTGTGGACGTCGCTCGGCCCTCTCTGGCTGCCTCTCCGTGTGCCTTGCTCCCCCCACCAGCCTCTCCGTGTGCCTTGCTCCCCCCACCTGCCTCTCCGTGTGCCTTGCTCCCCCACCTGCCTCTCCGTGTGCCTTGCTCCCCCACCTGCCTCTCTGTGTGCCTTGCTCCCCCACCTGCCTTGCCGTGTGCCTTGCTCCCCCCTCCTGGATCTCGCCGGGATCGTGGTCCCCTCGGATATGGTCATTGATACGGGGTTGGCACATCGAGAGCCACGCCTCAAGGGGGGTACTGTCAGGATCCAGCCTGGACTTCTGGCCATGTGCTTTTGCTTATGTTCTGTGTCACGTTTCTGCCCCGCCCTTGTTTATTTCTCCCCGCCTCTGCACACATGTTCCTTATGTGTTAATTGTCATGTGTATATAGCTGTGGCAATGGCAGTGTGGAATCCTCGTTATTTGCCACATCCTTGTCATGTCTCTTGTCGTGTCCTTGTCCCTGTTTTGTATTCTCTCTCACTCACTCATCTTCTACCGCTTATCAGAACTACCTCGGGTCACGGGGAGCCTGTGCCTATCTCAGGCGTCATTGGGCATCAAGGCAGGATACACCCTGGACGGAGTGCCAACCCATCGCAGGGCACACACTCATTCACTCACGCAATCACGCAATCACACACTAGGGACAATTTTCCAGAGATGCCAATCAACCTACCATGCATGTCTTTGGACCGGGGGAGGAAACCGGAGTACCCGGAGGAAACCCCCGAGGCACGGGGAGAACATGCAAACTCCACACACACAAGGTGGAGGCGGGAATCGAACCCCGACCCTGGAGGTGTGAGGTAAACGTGCTAACCACTAAGCCACCGTGCCCCCCTCCTGTTTTGTATTTTTATTTACACAAAATCAGTTTATTTTAGCTATCCTGCATTTGGGTCTGTTTTTATCCCCGCATTGCTGACATCATCAGGAAGCTATTGTCTCTTTGTCCTGATTGACGAATCCCACCATCAATCAGGGTACAAGGAAGTCCTGCATTAAGACTCTTCTATTCTGGCACCTGCTCTGGCATCTTGATGCACAAATAGCTGAGTCACTGGCTGTCTTCAAACAATGACATACCTCTTCCTGAAAGTAGCACTTAAAAAGACTTGTCTGCATGCTTATCTTACTGTATGTTTTCCAAACAGAGTTTTAGACTACTGGTATTCTTAGTCCATGACCTAGTGGACCAGCATCAATGTAGTCGCTCTGGACATATAAATGTAAAGGTTCTCTCTGGGCTTCAGGGCACTCTGCTTTATTTTCCTAGTCCAAAGACATGCATTGTAGGCTGATTAGCATCTCTAAATTGTCTGTAATGTAAGTGTAAGTATGTGTGATTGCGGCCTATAATTGGTCGGCACCCTGGCCAAGACGTCCCATACCCTGTGCCCCGTGACCCCTGTGACCCTCTGTAATCTATGCACGACATAAAATGGATGGATACATGGAAAACAGGTAGCTTGAAGTTTCTCTAGAAACTTCTCTATCTCTCTATGAATCTCTCTACACATTATGCTACTCATGTTCCATAAAATCTAGGAATAGGGCAGATCCAGAGGCTTTCTTTAAGTGCTAGTCTCACACCAGAATAGGACAGTATGACCTTCATTGATTCAAGAATTTCTTCAGCATAGATCTGAGTCTGCACAACCCACTTGCATTTCAGCATTTGGCAGAAACTCATATCCAGAGCATCTTGCAAAACAGCTGAACCTGCACTGACACGAAGTTCTTGGAGAAGCTGTTCCTTACAGAATATACACTAATGCTGATTTGTACAAGTGCTAGAATGTACTTGTAACTAAGGCAGACAATTGCATATTTAAATGATGAGCTATGTAAGTGCAAACAATTTCAAGGAGAAACATCATTGTACTGCTCACTCCAGGGTTGCAGTCAATCAACCATGAAAACAAGGTACATGGAGCTGTAAAAATTCTAGTGCTGGTTTAATCATACTTTCAGAAATTGCTGGGGAGATGTTAAAATAGACAACATGACTGAGCTACCTAAGATTTACAAAGCATGACACGTGATCAGATCCAAAGACTTCAAAATATTGTACCAATGGCACACACGGTTTCATCTATGATTCAACACAACTGCGTTTCTCAGCATTGCATCCTACCTCTGGTTGGAGTTCTGATCACTTTTAGACTGCTCAGTACTGCTGAAGTACTTTACATGAGATTACTGTGGAAGGTCCCACTTAAAAACCATGAAAATGGGGTTGGATTGAACTGTTTTGCACTCAAGTCTCCATCAGCGAACAGTTGATAACATCAACAAAATAGATAGAATGACATAATTGCAAATTTTGACCATATTTTACTTAGTTATAGAAGAGAAAATGATTTATTGTCACTGCCACTCGTCAGGTGTCACCCAGAAGATCACAGGTTTCCATTTTTTAGTTTGGTTCTTTTCAAAGTTTCTTCATCTCTCCCATTAGTGATACTTTTAAATTTAACATGTAAAATTTACATCCTGAATTCTGTAAAAAATATATTTACAACAATGTCCATTCTCTACAGAGCTTTAAATAGTTCATTGGTTGGCTTCTCCGATATTTCTACCCTGGGTTTCTCTATAATATGGCACTTAATGTCTCTGGAAAATAGTGAGTGACTAAAGAAGCTCTTGTGCTTTTGCTCTTAGGGGCAATAAAACCTTTACACCTGCTGACTGAAACCTCATTGTAACTGTGCTGCTTATAAAAGTTCTGTGACATTAATGCAGCACCCCCTTCCCAAATGCCACTTGCTCTCACCTAGATTTATAGGTGCCATTATTTTCTTTCAAGGGAAATGAAGAATGTTTCGAATGTATAAATAAATGAAATTAATCAGTGTACAAAATGTCAGTACGTTCGACTTGGCTAACTTTAGACAAGGATACACTATATTTATGGGTGTTGCTGACAAATAAAGTCCATAAATGGTTAAAAACAGCCCACAAAAATATTCATAAAGCTTACAACAAAGTGTCACATAAACTTGTGATAATTAAAAGTTCATTAATAATTAATAATAAAAGATAATTAAATCTTGTTCAATACACTAGAGAAGTGCTGTTTAGCACTCAGACATGAACAGACATGTCTGTTTAATAGAGATTAATTTATTAATAGCAGATTAATAGAGAAAATGTTTTGTAAAAAAAAAAACGTAAAAACTAAAAAGCTTACATTTTAGGCACGGTGGCTTAGTGGTTAGCACTTTCGCCTCACACCTCCAGGGTTTGGGGTTAGATTCCCGCCTCCGCCTTGTGTGTGTGGAGTTTACATGTTCTCCCCGTGCCTCGGGGGTTTCCTCCGGGTACTCCGGTTTCCTCCCCCGGTCCAAAGACATGCATGGTAGGTTGATTGGCATCTCTGGAAAATTGTCCGTAGTGTGTGATTGTGTGAGTGAATGAGAGTGTGTGTGTGCCCTGTGATGGGTTGGCACTCCATCCAATGGTGTATCCTGCCTTGATGCCCGATGACGCCTGAGAAGTTCGGATAAGCGGTAGAAAATGAGTGAATGAATGAATGAAGAATTGAAAGGAAAAGTAATTTATTGTTTCCTGTTTTTCACCCAAGTTTTAATTGGCACTGCCAGCAAGCAGTTCCTGACCTCACACCTTGGATTATATTTATTACACTATCCTGTTCTGCTCTCAAACCTGAAATGGTGAGAATACTTGATTTTTCTGTCTTGTTTTAGACATAAAAAAAAGAAAAACCACGAAGTGGGAAAAAAATTCAATATGTAGCAACCAGGTAATTAACACCAGACTCACATCTCACAAATCACATCTCACATATTTCAACATAAGGGTGGACTGAAACAACTTCTACAGCAGAGAGCAGATATTGAACAGGATTCATCTTTAGACTGACATTTGAGTGACACCGAATTTCTGCCTGCAGGCGTGAAGAAAATCACAGCTGGTTTTACAAGATCACATAAAGTCAGCTTATTTAGCGCTACCTCAAGGGAGAACAGGATGAGCAGGGAATCAAACACCTAATCTCAGAGTAACACTGACAGTCTGACATAAGGCACGGTGCTCCCTGAGGGGGCTACACATGAACACACACACACACACCACGGATGATCTGTGTTTGTGTGTGTGTGTGTGTGTGTGTGTGTGTGGGCACGTGAGTGGTCAATGAAGCATGTGTGGTCACCCTGTTTCTGTACATCATGTCTCACCATACAGGGCACGTGTAGTGCACAGAGTACTGAGCTGTGTGTGACTTGTTTCCTGCTGTATTTTCTCCACAAACGGCAAATTGGCCTCTTTTATGCTTTCTCATGCATTTTTGATGTGTATCAGAGACAGACTGGAGAAATGGTAGAGAAATTTGATATTGGTTTTAAAATGCAAGGCAAGATTTTTCACTCCTTTGCCCCTTATCCATTTCTCATAACTTCTCTGTCTCTCTCTCTCTGTCTCTCTCTCACTCTCTCTGACACACACACCTTCAAAGAATTTAAAGTTGGACCAGCAAAGTTCTACTTTTAATCCCCCTGTGCTGGATGCTCGTGAAGGAGCGTAAATGTGTCTAACTGAAGAGTAAGGCCTGCTGAGGTAACAAAAAGCCTGCAAACGACTACCTAAGCTTCTACTGAGACGCTGCCAGCAGCGGAAAAGCAATTCTCATGCTGAGAACGACGCCCGCAAATACACATTTGACCTGCAAGTAGAAGAGAGCGAGAGAGAGAGAAAGAGAGAGCGAAAGAGAGAGCTTCCGAGACAAAATAATAGTTCATCAAAACCATTAGTAACCTGGGGCTAATGGGCATCACACTCCATTAAATGTGACTGCTGACCCATGATGGACACGTGCAATGGGCTTCATTAAATCCATCAGCGGATCGATGTGGCGGATCCTTTAAACAGGCGCTTCTTGAATGTGGGCCTGGGTTAATCTTTTTCCAGTTACATTTGAAGGAATACTGATTCGAGATGTTGTGTTAGATGAGGTTTAACTTATTTTACCAGAGGCTGAAATATGGAAGTAGATATATTTGCATGAATTTCGTGACCGGATTTGAACTCAGATTTACTGTCTATGTTTAGTTTCACCTGTTCTTCCAACGTCTGAGTAGGACTGAACACTCTCTCACTTTCTACTGCTTATCTGAACTACCTCGGGTCACGGGGAGCCTGTGCCTATCTCAGGCGTCATCAGGCATCAAGGCAGGATACACCCTGGATGGAGTGCCAACCCATCGCAGGGCACACACACTCTCATTCACTCACGCAATCACACACTATGGACAATTTTCCAGAGATGCCAATCAACCTACCGTGCATGTCTTTGGACCGGGGGAGGAAACTGGAGTACCCGGAGGAAACCCCGAGGCACGGGGAGAACATGCAAACTCCACACCCACAAGGCGGAGGCGGGAATCGAACCCCGACCCTGGCGGTGCCCCCCGGACTGAACACATATCTAATAAATATACTTTTACTATGACGTGAATTCCTTGTCTCAGGATATGACGCGTTTCGCAGCACATCGTTTTGTTTACATTGCCACGTGAATGTGTTTTGGTTCTGACTCCACCCCTGTCTTGTCACTGGTCTGTTGCCTAATAACTTTACAGTACATACCCCCTGTGTTCATGTCTCATTCTGTATAAATATCTGCTTGTAATTAAAACACTCCATGCCTGGAATTATGACCACTTTTGTTGGATTTCCCCAGATAAATCAAAGCCTCATCTACATGCAAGTTACAGTGATTAAGCAATAATTACTGATAATGGCTGATAATGGCTATGTTTGCATGTTCTCCCCGTGCCTCGGGGGTTTCCTCCGGGTACTCCGGTTTCCTCCCCCTGGTCCAAAGACATGCATGGTACGTTGATTGGCATCTCTGGAAAATTGTCCCTAGTGTGTGATTGCGTGAGTGAATGAGTGTGTGTGTGTGTGTGTGTGTGTGTGTGTGTGCGCCCTGCGATGGGTTGGCACTCCGTCCAGGGTGAATCCTGCCTTGATGCCCGATGACGCCTGAGATAGGCACAGGCTCCCCGTGACCCGAGGTAGTTCGGATAAGCGGTAGAAAATGAATGAATGAATGAATGAATTTCCTTTTATTTAACTGCTGTGTTATTTTCAGGGTTAAGGGCCTTGCTCAGGGGCCCAGAGGTGGCAGCTCAATGGACTTAGGATTTGAACTCACAACCTTCTGGTCGGCCATCAAACACCTTAACCACTATACAATCACATCCCCAAGTTCGGTTAGAGAATATACACTGATATTTAAATAATAAAAATTTTGTTGAGTTGTGCATTTGTAATGAATCGTATGTTTAGAACTCTTCATTGTTTTGTGTAAAAGTTCAAATTTTTACGTTCTCTGATGTTTGAGGATTGAAAATAAAAACTAGTTCTGTTTGTGTTGTGTTTCAAAGTTCTCTCAAAGTTCAATTAAAGAAAATTGGAGAAAATAACTAAATAATAGCAACATCCAAGATGAATAAAATGATCAATATACAAAAGTCAATAAGAATAGAAATTTAGCTAGTGTCAATGCTGTCCCTGCTGCAGGCTTGCCGGAGCTGGGTGTGTTAATGACGACTGGCTTTTTACAGCCTGAAACATGACCCAGCCGAGAATCTGAAAATTACCGTCCATTCTGTATGCTTTCTCAAGCAAAAAAATTAGGTCCTGAGCGACGACGCTACAAAACGAATAAAATCAATTGAAACATGAGTGCGTGAAGGAGTCACTGTGAATAGTCGCCTTTGTGTTGTGCTGCATCGCTTTCGTTTCTATTATACACACTCGATGTTGCACTTTTCTTCTCTCCCTTGCTTAATCACCAAGAGATTGCCAACAACATCCGGCTCATTCTGCTCAACGGAGCTTGCCGAGCTCGACTTCATCTCAGACGTATGGTGCTTCGAAATAGTCCTGCGACCAAATATTTAGTGATAAAACGGAAAAAAAAAGAAGAGCACCACATCAGAGGCATTCACAGTAACTTTAAATGTGTGCATATGAGTGTTTTTGGTTGTTTTTTTTTTTTTACCACAGACCAAATACTGGAATTTTGCGCCTGTTTTATTGTGTTCAGTATTGAATGTCTTTGTCATGTCCCACTCCACATTGGTGTTTTGGTGATGAAAGTAGACACTCTGAGCTTTAAGAATTTGTAGTATTTCAAGTAGTTCTGTTTTTACCTGCCGTTTTTACCTACCTAATACAGGCAATAAATTCTTAAAAAAAAAAATTCTTAGTTTCTAAAATAAACGTCATCAACGATATCAACCCCATTTAGTGGGATTCAGTGGCTCAAGTGATTAAGGCTCTGGGTTGTTGCTTGGCGGATCAGGGTTTAAGCCCTAGCACCACCAACCTGCTGCTGTTGTGCCCTTGGGCAAGGGCCTTAACCCTCACTGCTCCAGGGGCGCATGTATCATGGCAGAACCTGTGCTTTGGCCCCAAGCTCCAAAACAGAGATATGTGAAGAAAGAATTTCACTGTGCTGTAATGTATTTGTAATAATACATTTGTAATTATAATGTAATGTACAAATTTTAAGGTGTTTATTTTCAACCACTGGAATTCTTTGTAAGGTTATCCAACAGAAGGAAAAACACGCGTATCACACTGAAAACCGACAATGTCCTGACTCACTTTATATCAGAAAAACACTTCATTTGTTTCTCCTGATTGACAACCATTCGCAAATGGAACGCTGGTGTGCTGGTAAAAAGGGTTAAAATATACAAATCCCTGAGGTCAAGAGCAATTTTTCAGATGTTGTTTTACAACAGTTAAATTTAACTGCCTGAGCGAGCCAGGAAAACCTCAGCGATCATTTGATCTTGGGCTTTATTGGCACCGGATTTCAAAGGGCAAAGAGCCAGAGCCCTCAAATAAAGAAAGTGAGTAAGTCTAGAAAAGTACCCCTGCAGTGATATTTATTACACATGCCACACAGTTCATGCAGAGAGAATGAGATACACAGCAGTTTCATACCTCCCTCTGTCCAAATCTGTTCTTTAACAAAAGCTCCAGAACGGTGCGATATAGTGAAACTCCAGGAAACTATAAACTAAGTGTGACTGTGTGGGCGATTCATTTTCCGTAGGGGGGCCGTTTGTGTCCCACTGATATTACATTTACAAATGATGTATGTAAAAGAAAAAGAGGGAATACATAAACATAAGTAAAGTGTCCTTCATGTCGACTGATGAACATGTTTCAGAGAAAGTCATTTAAAGCTTGAATAAAACGCCTGCATTTCTAGACGTTTGGCCTGTTATGACGACTTCGGTAAAATACTTCAAAAAGCCTAACGTGTGCATCCGTTCATCTCATGCGTGAAACCATGAGTCATCGATTGTGGATTGTGAAAAAATAGACATTTTCATTTTTAACACTCACTCAGCACTACAATCTGAACGCATTCATCCCTGAAAAGTACTTAGGACAGTCCAGAAGTCTATCATGAAGATCACAGGAAGAAGAAAAGTGTCGTTTGTTCTCGGTTCTTTTATCTTTATTTATAAGGATGTTTCGATTCTGATATGTGAAGTCACATTTTGAAGTAAATCTTTATAATGCACTTAATGCCCTCATCTTATTATGGAATGTAATGAATCAGTTAAGCACAATTCTATGCTAAGAATATAAATCTGTGTTACTTCGGAGCCTCTTACGCGTTTTGAACGTTTAAAATGCAGCCGTTGTCAGCGAAAATGCCGTTGAGATGATCAAATGCGTGTTTGTCTGAATTTATTGTTGGAAATGTTTCAAAATATGGAATCAGTCATATTACCATTGCCAGAGCTGATCCTGACCTCCCTGGGGACCTAAGCAAAATTCTGCTAAGGGGCCCTCCTACCTGACCCGTGAGCCATGTAAACCATATGCCACACATTCACACTTGCACTGGCAGTACTGCACAGCTAATTTAGCTAGTCAGATAGAGACTAGAGACAGAATCACATCAACTTTACTGTTATTTACTCTTGCTGACATCAAACTTGAAGAGATTCACATTTCACTCTCATTTTGTTTCTTTTTTCTCTTTTCATTGCCAGATGGATAGCTCCGCTTCATATTGTCATCTACACAGTAAACATTAACACGCGCTGTAAAATGAGGCAGGGGGAGGCGGGGCCTTGCGTAATTTGCGGGGCCCTACGCAACCACTCGGCTCTGACCACTGCATATATGGGCAGACTTGGAAAGGCTAATTTACTCTTTTATTTATGGAAAAATACTTCATTATGGACAACATGGATTCTATATCCGTGACTTCATCTTCAGGCACTGTAACAATAACAATATCTGTTTTCCCAGAATCAGTATCGACAAATAAATGTAGTCCATGGACATGACTATGCTACTAGATATAGCAAAGTGCTAAAACAGGCTACAGTTATAAGAACCAGCTGACCTTTCCCTTGAGGACCTGGACACTCGTTCAATTCATTGATGTACGTTTTTACAAAATCCCTAAAAGCAAGGCTTTGAGCTGATTCTAACAGCCAATAATCTTGAGTCAGTCAGCTACAAATAATCAATGCTACTTCACCACATATTATAGCTACGTCTGAGATACAGCCTTGCAAAATTTGCAAAAATAATATTAGATACCAGATATTTACAGCATTTAGACACCCTTATCCAGAGTGACTTACATTTGTATACAACTGAGCAATTGATGGTTAGGGGCCTTGCTCAGGGGCCCAGCAGTGGCAGCTTGGTTGACGTAGGAATCGAACTCACAACCTTCTGATTGGTAGCCCAACCCCTCAACCACTAGGCTAACACATCCCCTACATCTAGTCCACAAGAATAATTGGATTTAGACAAAAGAACCAATTCAAATGTTTACACACACTTGATTCATAATAGTGTATTGTTACCTGGATGATCAACACCTGTGTTATGATAGTTCTTCATGACTCCCTTTGGTCCTAGTGATCAGTTAAACTCCTTACTGTTCTTCAGAACAATCCTCCAGGTCCTGCACATTCTTTGGTTTTCCAGCATCTTCTACATGTCTGACCTCTTTCCAATAGAAAGATAGAGTCTTTTCACTATGAGGGACAACTTTACAACTTAGGGACTTGTACAACTTAGGGACTTGTATGAAACTTGGACAAAAGGTTCAAACAAAAGGCAACACAATACATCAAGATGCCTGTGGTGTATAAACTTTACATGTAAATTGTTATTATTTAGTCTTCTATGATAGGCCATTCAAGAAAAAAAAAAATCAAATATTTAAATAAATATGTAAAACTGTAGATATATAAGTATTTTTGAGGGTGGTACTAACAAAAAAAATCTGAAAACTTATTATTATTATTATTATTATTATTATTATTATTATTATTATTATTATTATTATTATAATAAAAAATCATTATTATATAATAAAGTAACATGTGAATTCTTTTTTTTCTTCTTCTTAATATTATTATTATAGTTGTTGTATTTATTTATTTGTTTGTTTGTTTGTTTGTTTTGTTTTGTTCATTTAGTACTACCTGTCAGAAGCTACAAATAATTTTTTTTATTATTCTTTCTTTCTTTCTTTCTTTCTTTCTTTCTTTCTGGAATTTTGCGCCTGTTTTATTGTGTTCAGTATTGAATGTCTTTGTCATGTCCCACTCCACATTGGTGTTTTGGTGATGAAAGTAGACACTCTGAGCTTTAAGAATTTGTAGTATTTCAAGTAGTTCTGTTTTTACCTGCCGTTTTTACCTACCTAATACAGGCAATAAATTCTTAAAAAAAAAAATTCTTAGTTTCTAAAATAAACGTCATCAACGATATCAACCCCATTTAGTGGGATTCAGTGGCTCAAGTGATTAAGGCTCTGGGTTGTTGCTTGGCGGATCAGGGTTTAAGCCCTAGCACCACCAACCTGCTGCTGTTGTGCCCTTGGGCAAGGGCCTTAACCCTCACTGCTCCAGGGGCGCATGTATCATGGCAGAACCTGTGCTTTGGCCCCAAGCTCCAAAACAGAGATATGTGAAGAAAGAATTTCACTGTGCTGTAATGTATTTGTAATAATACATTTGTAATTATAATGTAATGTACAAATTTTAAGGTGTTTATTTTCAACCACTGGAATTCTTTGTAAGGTTATCCAACAGAAGGAAAAACACGCGTATCACACTGAAAACCGACAATGTCCTGACTCACTTTATATCAGAAAAACACTTCATTTGTTTCTCCTGATTGACAACCATTCGCAAATGGAACGCTGGTGTGCTGGTAAAAAGGGTTAAAATATACAAATCCCTGAGGTCAAGAGCAATTTTTCAGATGTTGTTTTACAACAGTTAAATTTAACTGCCTGAGCGAGCCAGGAAAACCTCAGCGATCATTTGATCTTGGGCTTTATTGGCACCGGATTTCAAAGGGCAAAGAGCCAGAGCCCTCAAATAAAGAAAGTGAGTAAGTCTAGAAAAGTACCCCTGCAGTGATATTTATTACACATGCCACACAGTTCATGCAGAGAGAATGAGATACACAGCAGTTTCATACCTCCCTCTGTCCAAATCTGTTCTTTAACAAAAGCTCCAGAACGGTGCGATATAGTGAAACTCCAGGAAACTATAAGTGTGACTGTGTGGGCGATTCATTTTCCGTAGGGGGGCCGTTTGTGTCCCACTGATATTACATTTACAAATGATGTATGTAAAAGAAAAAGAGGGAATACATAAACATAAGTAAAGTGTCCTTCATGTCGACTGATGAACATGTTTCAGAGAAAGTCATTTAAAGCTTGAATAAAACGCCTGCATTTCTAGACGTTTGGCCTGTTATGACGACTTCGGTAAAATACTTCAAAAAGCCTAACGTGTGCATCCGTTCATCTCATGCGTGAAACCATGAGTCATCGATTGTGGATTGTGAAAAAATAGACATTTTCATTTTTAACACTCACTCAGCACTACAATCTGAACGCATTCATCCCTGAAAAGTACTTAGGACAGTCCAGAAGTCTATCATGAAGATCACAGGAAGAAGAAAAGTGTCGTTTGTTCTCGGTTCTTTTATCTTTATTTATAAGGATGTTTCGATTCTGATATGTGAAGTCACATTTTGAAGTAAATCTTTATAATGCACTTAATGCCCTCATCTTATTATGGAATGGAATGAATCAGTTAAGCACAATTCTATGCTAAGAATATAAATCTGTGTTACTTCGGAGCCTCTTACGCGTTTTGAACGTTTAAAATGCAGCCGTTGTCAGCGAAAATGCCGTTGAGATGATCAAATGCGTGTTTGTCTGAATTTATTGTTGGAAATGTTTCAAAATATGGAATCAGTCATATTACCATTGCCAGAGCTGATCCTGACCTCCCTGGGGGCCTAAGCAAAATTCTGCTAAGGGGCCCTCCTACCTGACCCGTGAGCCATGTAAACCATATGCCACACATTCACACTTGCACTGGCAGCACTGCACAGCTAATTTAGCTAGTCAGATAGAGACTAGAGACAGAATCACATCAACTTTACTGTTATTTACTCTTGCTGACATCAAACTTGAAGAGATTCACATTTCACTCTCATTTTGTTTCTTTTTTCTCTTTTCATGGCCAGATGGATAGCTCCGCTTCATATTGTCATCTACACAGTAAACATTAACACGCGCTGTAAAATGAGGCAGGGGGAGGCGGGGCCTTGCGTAATTTGCGGGGCCCTACGCAACCACTCGGCTCTGACCACTGCATATATGGGCAGACTTGGAAAGGCTAATTTACTCTTTTATTTATGGAAAAATACTTCATTATGGACAACATGGATTCTATATCCGTGACTTCATCTTCAGGCACTGTAACAATAACAATATCTGTTTTCCCAGAATCAGTATCGACAAATAAATGTAGTCCATGGACATGACTATGCTACTAGATATAGCAAAGTGCTAAAACAGGCTACAGTTATAAGAACCAGCTGACCTTTCCCTTGAGGACCTGGACACTCGTTCAATTCATTGATGTACGTTTTTACAAAATCCCTAAAAGCAAGGCTTTGAGCTGATTCTAACAGCCAATAATCTTGAGTCAGTCAGCTACCAATAATCAATGCTACTTCACCACATATTATAGCTACGTCTGAGATACAGCCTTGCAAAATTTGCAAAAATAATATTAGATACCAGATATTTACAGCATTTAGACACCCTTATCCAGAGTGACTTACATTTTTATACAACTGAGCAATTGATGGTTAGGGGCCTTGCTCAGGGGCCCAGCAGTGGCAGCTTGGTTGACGTAGGAATCGAACTCACAACCTTCTGATTGGTAGCCCAACCCCTCAACCACTAGGCTAACACATCCCCTACATCTAGTCCACAAGAATAATTGGATTTAGACAAAAGAACCAATTCAAATGTTTACACACACTTGATTCATAATAGTGTATTGTTACCTGGATGATCAACACCTGTGTTATGATAGTTCTTCATGACTCCCTTTGGTCCTAGTGATCAGTTAAACTCCTTACTGTTCTTCAGAACAATCCTCCAGGTCCTGCACATTCTTTGGTTTTCCAGCATCTTCTACATGTCTGACCTCTTTCCAATAGAAAGATAGAGTCTTTTCACTATGAGGGACAACTTTACAACTTAGGGACTTGTACAACTTAGGGACTTGTATGAAACTTGGACAAAAGGTTCAAACAAAAGGCAACACAATACATCAAGATGCCTGTGGTGTATAAACTTTACATGTAAATTGTTATTATTTAGTCTTCTATGATAGGCCATTCAAGAAAAAAAAAAATCAAATATTTAAATAAATATGTAAAACTGTAGATATATAAGTATTTTTGAGGGTGGTACTAACAAAAAAAATCTGAAAACTTATTATTATTATTATTATTATTATTATTATTATTATTATTATTATAATAAAAAATCATTATTATATAATAAAGTAACATGTGAATTCTTCTTTTTCTTCTTCTTAATATTATTATTATAGTTGTTGTATTTATTTATTTGTTTGTTTGTTTGTTTGTTTTGTTTTGTTCATTTAGTACTACCTGTCAGAAGCTACAAATAATTTTTTTTATTATTCTTTCTTTCTTTCTTTCTTTCTTTCTTTCTTTCTGGAATTTTGCGCCTGTTTTATTGTGTTCAGTATTGAATGTCTTTGTCATGTCCCACTCCACATTGGTGTTTTGGTGATGAAAGTAGACACTCTGAGCTTTAAGAATTTGTAGTATTTCAAGTAGTTCTGTTTTTACCTGCCGTTTTTACCTACCTAATACAGGCAATAAATTCTTAAAAAAAAAAATTCTTAGTTTCTAAAATAAACGTCATCAACGATATCAACCCCATTTAGTGGGATTCAGTGGCTCAAGTGATTAAGGCTCTGGGTTGTTGCTTGGCGGATCAGGGTTTAAGCCCTAGCACCACCAACCTGCTGCTGTTGTGCCCTTGGGCAAGGGCCTTAACCCTCACTGCTCCAGGGGCGCATGTATCATGGCAGAACCTGTGCTTTGGCCCCAACCTCCAAAACAGAGATATGTGAAGAAAGAATTTCACTGTGCTGTAATGTATTTATGACAAAATAAAAGCTTCTGTTCATAAACATCTACAAATTTTAAGGTGTTTATTTTCAACCACTGGAATTCTTTGTAAGGTTATCCAACAGAAGGAAAAACACGCGTATCACACTGAAAACCGACAATGTCCTGACTCACTTTATATCAGAAAAACACTTCATTTGTTTCTCCTGATTGACAACCATTCGCAAATGGAACGCTGGTGTGCTGGTAAAAAGGGTTAAAATATACAAATCCCTGAGGTCAAGAGCAATTTTTCAGATGTTGTTTTACAACAGTTAAATTTAACTGCCTGAGCGAGCCAGGAAAACCTCAGCGATCATTTGATCTTGGGCTTTATTGGCACCGGATTTCAAAGGGCAAAGAGCCAGAGCCCTCAAATAAAGAAAGTGAGTAAGTCTAGAAAAGTACCCCTGCAGTGATATTTATTACACATGCCACACAGTTCATGCAGAGAGAATGAGATACACAGCAGTTTCATACCTCCCTCTGTCCAAATCTGTTCTTTAACAAAAGCTCCAGAACGGTGCGATATAGTGAAACTCCAGGAAACTATAAGTGTGACTGTGTGGGCGATTCATTTTCCGTAGGGGGGCCGTTTGTGTCCCACTGATATTACATTTACAAATGATGTATGTAAAAGAAAAAGAGGGAATACATAAACATAAGTAAAGTGTCCTTCATGTCGACTGATGAACATGTTTCAGAGAAAGTCATTTAAAGCTTGAATAAAACGGCTGCATTTCTAGACGTTTGGCCTGTTATGACGTCTTCGGTAAAATACTTCAAAAAGCCTAACGTGTGCATCCGTTCATCTCATGCGTGAAACCATGAGTCATCGATTGTGGATTGTGAAAAAATAGACATTTTCATTTTTAACACTCACTCAGCACTACAATCTGAACGCATTCATCCCTGAAAAGTACTTAGGACAGTCCAGAAGTCTATCATGAAGATCACAGGAAGAAGAAAAGTGTCGTTTGTTCTCGGTTCTTTTATCTTTATTTATAAGGATGTTTCGATTCTGATATGTGAAGTCACATTTTGAAGTAAATCTTTATAATGCACTTAATGCCCTCATCTTATTATGGAATGGAATGAATCAGTTAAGCACAATTCTATGCTAAGAATATAAATCTGTGTTACTTCGGAGCCTCTTACGCGTTTTGAACGTTTAAAATGCAGCCGTTGTCAGCGAAAATGCCGTTGAGATGATCAAATGCGTGTTTGTCTGAATTTATTGTTGGAAATGTTTCAAAATATGGAATCAGTCATATTACCATTGCCAGAGCCGATCCTGACCTCCCTGGGGGCCTAAGCAAAATTCTGCTAAGGGGCCCTCCTACCTGACCCGTGAGCCATGTAAACCATATGCCACACATTCACACTTGCACTGGTAGCACTGCACAGCTAATTTAGCTAGTCAGATAGAGACTAGAGACAGAATCACATCAACTTTACTGTTATTTACTCTTGCTGACATCAAACTTGAAGAGATTCACATTTCACTCTCATTTTGTTTCTTTTTTCTCTTTTCATTGCCAGATGGATAGCTCCGCTTCATATTGTCATCTACACAGTAAACATTAACACGCGCTGTAAAATGAGGCAGGGGGAGGCGGGGCCTTGCGTAATTTGCGGGGCCCTACGCAACCACTCGGCTCTGACCACTGCATATATGGGCAGACTTGGAAAGGCTAATTTACTCTTTTATTTATGGAAAAATACTTCATTATGGACAACATGGATTCTATATCCGTGACTTCATCTTCAGGCACTGTAACAATAACAATATCTGTTTTCCCAGAATCAGTATCGACAAATAAATGTAATGACTATGCTACTAGATATAGCAAAGTGCTAAAACAGGCTACAGTTATAAGAACCAGCTGACCTTTCCCTTGAGGACCTGGACACTCGTTCAATTCATTGATGTACGTTTTTACAAAATCCCTAAAAGCAAGGCTTTGAGCTGATTCTAACAGCCAATAATCTTGCTACGTCAGCTACCAATAATCAATGCTACTTCACCACATATTATAGCTACGTCTGAGATACAGCCTTGCAAAATTTGCAAAAATAATATTAGATACCAGATATTTACAGCATTTAGACACCCTTATCCAGAGTGACTTACATTTTTATACAACTGAGCAATTGATGGTTAGGGGCCTTGCTCAGGGGCCCAGCAGTGGCAGCTTGGTTGACGTAGGAATCGAACTCACAACCTTCTGATTGGTAGCCCAACCCCTCAACCACTAGGCTAACACATCCCCTACATCTAGTCCACAAGAATAATTGGATTTAGACAAAAGAACCAATTCAAATGTTTACACACACTTGATTCATAATAGTGTATTGTTACCTGGATGATCAACACCTGTGTTATGATAGTTCTTCATGACTCCCTTTGGTCCTAGTGATCAGTTAAACTCCTTACTGTTCTTCAGAACAATCCTCCAGGTCCTGCACATTCTTTGGTTTTCCAGCATCTTCTACATGTCTGACCTCTTTCCAATAGAAAGATAGAGTCTTTTCACTATGAGGGACAACTTTACAACTTAGGGACTTGTACAACTTAGGGACTTGTATGAAACTTGGACAAAAGGTTCAAACAAAAGGCAACACAATACATCAAGATGCCTGTGGTGTATAAACTTTACATGTAAATTGTTATTATTTAGTCTTCTATGATAGGCCATTCAAGAAAAAAAAAAATCAAATATTTAAATAAATATGTAAAACTGTAGATATATAAGTATTTTTGAGGGTGGTACTAACAAAACAAATCTGAAAACTTATTATTATTATTATTATTATTATTATTATTATTATAATAAAAAATCATTATTATATAATAAAGTAACATGTGAATTCTTCTTTTTCTTCTTCTTAATATTATTATTATAGTTGTTGTATTTATTTATTTGTTTGTTTGTTTGTTTGTTTTGTTTTGTTCATTTAGTACTACCTGTCAGAAGCTACAAATAATTTTTTTTATTATTCTTTCTTTCTTTCTTTCTTTCTTTCTTTCTTTCTTTCGTTCTTTCTTTCAATTATTAACATGTTGCAGGTTCTGCATGGTGTAAATAAACTTCATTTAAAAATGTAGCGCTAGCAACTTACTATGTAATCATTCTCTAGGTCACTAGTACCAATAACTCGTACTCGCTACTTGTAACAGTGCTAATTCCGATATCTGCAAGCGCTTCGGTCGGCAAACTGATACCCGTGCATACCCTCACGTTTGTATGCATACATCCTGTATATACCTCTACATCTCTGATTTCCTTCTCCTGCGTGTTAACGGCTAGCCAGCCGTCTTACATGTCCATTGTCATGGAGATAATTTACACCATAGCTTTGTTAACAAAGCTGAAGAACACTGGAAACTGGCCTTGAACCCGACAACGCATTACTGGCAGTGGACGAGTGTTAAAGAGCTGCTTTCAACTTCCTCAATGACAATCTGAACAGCACTTCAAGAACAAGCAGATCACAAGTGACCTGATTCATTAATACCCAAGGAAGAACGCTTAGCCAAGCATTAATTTCTGACTTAAAGAACTGCTTCACTAAACTGTATTTTTTCCAAAAAAAAAAAAGAAAGAAAGAAAAAAAGCCTTACTGCTGCATGGTATTCTCAAAGGGATCCCCTAAAGCTGAGCACAGGCTTTAGCTTTGACATCAGTATTGTGTGTCTCTGTGTCGAGAAATGTTTCTCACCAGAAACCACCGTGCTCAAAAATCTGACCAGTTACCAGCTGCCAAAAGACAGGCACGAGCTTTATAATCTGCTAGACCATCTGGTAGAAAGGAAACTGTTACTAATGCAAAGTTTACTTTCATTATTTAATCAAATGACATAACATAAAGAAGCTGAAATATAACTGACCATCTGCGGAAGACTGTCTGCCAGCTTGACCAGGCTGATGTGGGGTTTGGCAGCTGGTTCTCTAGCAAAAAAAGTCAGACCAACGTGGATTCAAAGCGTACTAAATTACATGGATTATTTGCAATTCTGCCAACCCTGAAAACGGGTAATCCAGAACAACCCCCTTATCTCTAGTGGTTTTTACAAATAGCTTGTCTGAGGTCCCTCACAGAAACTGTGTAATGTTTCATCAGTTTGTAGGCTGCTGCGTTGACAGGTGCGGGAAAGCAAAAAAATCGTTTTAAAAAAATTCAGAATCAGCATTTTAATGTTTTCTCTTTCAGCCAAGAAGCTGAATTTTTCTTCGTTGTCCGTAATAAATATACAGTACTTAACTCATCTTAAATATATACATCCCTACAGTATATATGGGCCTTTTTACACCTGGTCACCTCATGTGTTTTCTCTGATCCGATAGCTATCTGATTTGTTAAAACTGTTCCATTTACATTAGGCCACATAAATGCGTCTCGGCAAATCGGATATCAATCCGATATTTCTACTCCCGCTCAAAATGCAAATATATTTTACCTCATTTCCGGGGTCATTGACATGTAACACGCTTTGGTGTATGCGGTTGTTACAAAACTTGTTTGCTGCATTTTTGCTGGTGGCAGCAGTGCATTTTAAGACCAAATGAGACACCTGGGTGAAAGATCGGCACCAGCACTGATGATATTTGTTTCTGGCGCGATGCACGACTCGTGAGTCACCTGCGAGTGACGTACTTCCGTTTGGGAGGAGTATAGCGCTGACGTATGAGGCATGAACAACCACATGCATTTACACCTTTCCAGTTTCATCTGAAATGCGTCCCAGACCACCTCCTGAAGTGATTTGAGCGATCGGATTTTTATCCGTCTCGAAAACGTTTCGGAGGGCATTTAGACCTGGTCTTTTTACCATCGGATAGCTATCGGATTACAGAAAACGCATGAAGTGACCAGGTGTAAAAAGCCCCTATGAGATGAGGGATAAGAGGAAGGGGGCGGGGCTTCCAGGAAGTGTCAATTAACCGATGAAAATATCAAGAAGAATGTTTTTCGTTTTTTTTTTTCCCATAATTTTGACTGATGATATTGAAGATGTTTGATCTCATATGCAAAATGCATTGCAGATCTGTCTTATAAAACGCCATTAAGACGTGAAAGCGTTTATACACACCCTAAAATGTACGTAGTGCTGCTATATACTGTAGGTTAGATCAGAGAACATATACATTGGGGAAATAACTATTTAGCAGCTAATAACTAGTTTGTCAGCTTTTAATTGTGCAGCCCTACTAAAAGATAAAGAACTCCCACTTTTGCTTCCCTTGCTATTTACTGTCTCTATTCCTCCTCTATCCTTCATGCTCGCCTCTCCACTTAAGATAAATTAGATTTCCATTTTCTATCAGCAGTGCTGCTTCGTGTCATATAACCACAATGACCACTACAAAGAGAGAGTCTCAGTACCACTTGTGTTTGGCGCAGTTCAGGATGCCCGCACTTCTAATGACTGCTAATTAGCCCCTGATTCGCTTTTCTCTCGAGGCCAGAGCGATGGTGCACGTGATATCAGTAGAGTGGAATAAAAAGCCTGGTCTTGCCTCAGGGCATGTTAACAAATCTTAAACCCTGATGCTGATTCACTGACACATAAATAAATAAGAGATGAGAAGCCACGAGAGCAATGAGAACGCTCTAGAGGACGACTCGAGGAAATGACAGTCACTCAGGCAATGTTTTTTTTTTTCTCCAAAAACGAGAATGTTAAGGTTGCTGCCATAGTCACCTTTGGTCGAGAAATGAGGTTTAGCTTACATAGGGGAACGTACTGAGACAGCTAGAGGACTTGAAAGAGCTAGAGACTGCAGAACGAATGCTTACATTTCACAGCACGTCCACTTACATTGCCGAGATAACCTGCACAAAAGGATTTGAAAAGGGCTAAAGTGAAACCAGAGAAACCGTTACTTCAACATCTAATAGGAGGGAGGGTGCAAAGCAGCCACGATACTATAGATATCTATATTCGATTTACACATAACTGTCTTTCTCTGTATATCTTACAAGAGACAACTCTGGGCTACTCTGAACTCTGGGCTACTACAAAAAAAAAAAACCACACTTTTGATCATGTCTTCTAATTAATGTCCAGTTAATGATGAACATACCGCTCATCATTAACGGTCTCCGTAATGAGCGGTACGCCACAGGCTGCTTTTTTCTTCCTTTAACTCTGTAACTTTCCTAATGCTTCATATTTCCTTTCCGTGATCAGCGCAGGCGAACGTGTGAAACGATGATAAACGGCAAAGCAGCGAACTTGTGAAACGGTACGAAATTAGTACAATGCGCCAACTATCTGTTCATAACTCAGTGCGCTTTTTTAATTTTCAGAAAAAGCCTTAAGAAAGTTGACTCGTCTCTCAAACTAATGTATTCACATTATTGCATATTGGCACTTAGTGAAACAGAACCATTTTAATTCCCAGAGTAATGCAGTGTCTCATTAATATATTATAGTGTGAGAAAGCATATTAAGCCTGGGAAATGGAGAAGGCAGCTGGTCATGGAAAGCTGATAATAACACAGCAACTGCAACGTGTTTCTCCGCTCTATTATTTTAATATTGCACAGCGAATTTGGATTAAACCCGGTAGAGACAGTCGCACGCCATCGTGACACCACACCAAGTGGAACGTTGCTAGATAAGAAGGTTTGTAGCTCCAGCACAGCAATGATTTCGGTGGCTGAATAACAAGATCACAAGTCTTCGCATGCAACTTCTCTGAAAAGCGACAATAAACTATTTGTTTTTCTATTTGTTTTCACAACAAAACACTTCAGGAAGTAGTTTCTTCCATTGGCCACCTGAGTTAGGGGTAAAGAAGATATTTGTTCTTGAACGTGGCTTAGAGAAAGCAATACATACTGTAGTCCATTTGTGGATTTTAGACGTTTGTGATTGTTGCGGCCAAGCAGAGGATTCTTCTTTTAAACTCCTACTTCTTTTAAACTCTCCTGTGAGAGCCGTTCTCATGTTTGACTCATGCCATTCAAAGAGGGTTTGGCTGAATGAGTGTTGAGATGATGTCTTGGCCCGGCAGAAAATCTCCTCAGATTATCATGCAGTTTGCTAAATTTTGTTTTCATTTCCATTTTCAGAATACAGTCAAATCCTTAAATCTCATATCTGGATCGCAGCTCCAATCCAGCTCTTTGCCTTCAGATACTCACTTCCTGTGATGTCAGTTTTTTTTCCTCTTTTCTTTTCTATAAGTTCCCTTGGAGAGACATCAATCAATTTATACTTATATGATATAGACTTTTTACAGATATAGATATCTATAATCAAGATAAAGTCTTGATACTCAAAGTGCAAACCAAGCCCCAGGTGGTCCAGCGGCAGGATCACATGCTCTCATTTCCACGGCGTGGGTTCGATTCCTTTTAAGAAATGTATTGATTCGGATGTGAAACTTAAAGTGAACAAAACCATTGAAAGTGATGAGAAAGCCACCCACATTAATAAAAGCGTGTGCTTTATAATCTTAAAACAATCCAGATTAAAACTTTGTTCTAATCCTGAAACATACATAAATAGACTTACAATTTATACAACTGAGGGTTAAGGTCCCTGCTCAGTGGTAGTTTGTCAGACCTGGGATTCAAACCCATGACCTTCCAGTCAGTAGTCCAACACCCTAACCACTAGGCTACCACATCCCTCATATCACTTGCCACGTGTTACCATCAGATTTCTGTTTCTCGACACCGGTTTAAACAAAACATCCTCATAACCTGTCACTCATCTGTCTGAGCAACCCTTACACACGTATAGACCTCGCTGTTTCTCTTTCTCTCTAGCAAAATATGACCGTATTATATCTCCTCAATAAAACTAATGAAGCAAATATTTCTAGGTAAGAAATTTGAATGCGGTCTCACAGTCTTAACAACAGCCACTTCATCAAATTTATTGACCCCCATCCTGCTGCTCGTACGCTGGTGTTTTTCTTTTCCTCTCTTTCTGCGACACACACACACACACACACACACACACACACACACATACAGTATAGATATACACCTAGACAAACACATAATTAACTAGAATACTTCATCATAATCAGATCAATGAACTTAATAAAGCAAGTATTTGAAGTTAATAAAGAAGAGTGTACTCGTACAGCCTTACTTTAAAAACACGCACTTCATCAGTGAACGGGTCATTTCCGAGAGTCATGCCAATAACCAGCCATCACATAAAGGCCAAACTACTGAAATAATAATGAGCAAAATGCAGTAGTGACTGATGATGCGGTTGCTAAATTAATGATCAACCATTAAGGCTCCATTGATTTGTGACATTATTAAGTGGAAGGCTTCTGTTCAGCTAAGCACTGATTCTGAAAGCCTGTAAATGCAGCTCAAGCGGCACAAAATCAGATGCATGGAGGCATATGGAAATAATTAAATGGGCTGGTGTGCCTAAGATCCTGTGTCATTTGAAGGAAATAAGACATTAATATAGCTAGTTTGGGCATGCGGGTAAAATAAATCCACATCGGATAGCTTGATTTTTTCTTTAAAACACACGGGAATACACAGACACAGTTATGTATAAGGGAAACTATAACTGGATTGTACTAAATTACTCCAAATTAAGACACTGGACTATTTAAGACATTAGTCTCTAACTGGATACTTTTAATTACCCCAGATTAAGCCATTAGACTATTTTAGACATTAGTCTCCAATTGGATTCTTTTAATTAATCCAGATTAAGACATTAGACTATTTGAGACATTAATCTATAACTCGATCCTTTTAATTAACCCAGATTAAGACTTTAATACTATTTGAGACATTAGTCTCCAAGTGGATTCTTTTAATTCATCCAGATTAAGACATTAGACTATTTGAGACATTAATTAGTCTATAACTATTTGAGACTCGACCCTTTTAATTAACCCAGATTAAGACTTTAATACTATTTGAGACATTAGTCTCCAAGTGGATTCTTTTAATTAATCCAGATTAAGACATTAGACTATTTGAGACATTAATCTATAACTCGATCCTTTTAATTAACCCAGATTAAGACTTTAATACTATTTGAGACATTAGTCTCCAAGTGGATTCTTTTAATTAATCCAGATTAAGACATTAGTCCATTTGAGACATTAATCTATAACTCGATTCTTTCAATTAATCCAGATTAAGACATTAGTCTATTTGAGACATTAATCTATAACTTGATCCTTTTAATTAACCCAGATTAAGACTTTAATACTATTTGAGACATTAGTCTCCAAGTGGATTCTTTTAATTCATCCAGATTAAGACATTAGTCTATTTGAGACATTAATCTATAACTCGATCATTTTAATTAACCCAGATTAAGACTTTAATACTATTTGAAACATTAGTCTCCAAGTGGATTCTTTTAATTCATCCAGATTAAGACATTAGTCTATTTGAGACATTAATCTATAACTCGATCATTTTAATTAACCCAGATTAAGACTTTAATACTATTTGAGACATTAGTCTCCAAGTGGATTCTTTTAATTCATCCAGATTAAGACATTAGTCTATTTGAGACATTAATCTATAACTCGATCCTTTTAATTAACCCAGATTAAGACATTAAACAAACTGGATTCTGTAAAATATTTGCCTATAAATGAATACTTTAAATTACTTCAGATTACATTTGGACTGGTATTTTTCATCCCGCTTCACATGAGCTGTCATTTAGAAGACGCATGCAGAACACGGTCGCAGGTGTAATGAACAGAAACGTGGTGGATTATTTATCATTCTTTCCATTAAATGTCTGTGGAGTAGAAACAAAAAGGAGAAAATCGAAGCATGCACCGGTGAAAAGATAGCCGACAGAACCTTAAACATAGTGTTCTTTTATTAGAGTGGAATGGAATTGCTACAGTATGGTAAAGCTATCAAAAAGAGCACTTAGGGACTTGAGAAAAATATCAGATACCACATAATCAGTCCATTATATTTGGGACATGACATGTGGAATGATGTCATCACAACACGCATTCAGCTAAAACTCTTGTAGACATGTGTAGAGCTATCAAAATAAATTAACTACACATGTCAACACTTCTAGGAGCTTAAAAGAAGAATCCTGTACTTGCAATTTTGCAAAATAAGCACAAAAAAATTGTAAAGTTTGAAAAGAGCTGCAGCAAAATCAAGTATTTTGGCCGCAACATTCATTCATTCATTCTCTACCGCTTATCCGAACTACCTCGGGTCACGGGGAGCCTGTCATTCTCAGGCGTCATTGGGCATAAAGGCAGGATACACCCTGGACGGAGTGCCAACCCATCACAGGGCACACACACACTCTCATTCACTCACGCAATCACACACTACGGACAATTTTCCAGATATGCCAATCAACCTACCATGCATGTCTTTGGACTGGGGGAGGAAACCGGAGTACCCGGAGAACACCCCCGAGGCACGGGGAGAACATGCAAACTCCACACACACAAGGCGGAGGCGGGAACAATCGCAATTGCCTTGGCCGTAACAATCGCAAAAAAAAAAAAAAGCTCTCAGAACTACTATCTGCCCTTCAGTGTATAACTGAGAGATTCACATCTCTCTCATTATCCCATGGATGATACGACGAGACCTCAGGACAGACTACATTACTCAACCTAAATCATATCACTGTTGAGTTTGTTTTTTTTAAAGATATCACATTTCAGCCCTTCTACAGTATCTAACATCACAACCCATCATCACCGAGCGCATGGTGCCAAACATGAAATGTAGATAAGAGGTGAGAGGATCATCTTATTGCTCAGCTGTGAACATCAAGCTACATAACATCTCTATCTCTAAAAATGATAGTTTAGTCCAAGTTTCCTCGGCTCTTATCACAAGGTCATGTTTAACACTGGCCTTACTTTCTCTACCAGCTGAGCTTTTCCAAAGCTACACCCTGGCTTCAGGGAAACGAATCCCTAGAACACTATAATATTTACACTGTGCCTATAACGATGCTTTATGGGATGTTTTACTTCCAAAAAAAAAAAAAATTAATTTACACGACCAGGGTGGATGTAAGTAAGTGAAAGGAGAACATGTAGAGAACGATTTTATACTTTATTCATCCTCTTAATGACTGCGTGTCAAGGTGACTTCCCTCACAGAGCTTTTATAGGATCTATTTTAACCAAGGTGTCATGCTAAACAAGGGCACAGCAGAAGATAATTGCCAGTCTGGTTAAAAAAAAATATTTTACCAAATTTTTAATACATGCTCCTATTACAAATGTAATTACAATTACAGTGTCAGGAGAAGAAAACAAGGACGTTTGAATAGTTTTGTGTTATAGTGGTGTGAAAAAGTGTTTGCCCTCTTCCTGATTTTTTATTCTTTTTTTTTGGCACGTTTGTCACACGTGTTCATCAAACAAATTTAAATATTAGTCAACGATAACACAATAAACACAACATGCAGTTTTTAAATGTTAAAGATTAAAGGTTTTTATTATTAAGGGATTAAAATTAAAACAGTGACGTGACATACGGCTAAGTACGGTGACCCATACTCAGAATTTGTTCTCTGCATTTAACCCATCCAAAGTGCACACACACAGCAGTGAACACACACACACACCGTGAACACACACCCGGAGCAGCGGGCAGCCATTTATGCTGCAGCGCCCGGGGAGCAGTTGGGGGGTTCGGTGCCTTGCTCAAGGGCACCTCAGTCGTGGCCGGCCCGAGACTCGAACCCACAACCTTAGGGTTAAGAGTCAGACTCTCTAACCATTAGGCATTGACTTCCCCCGATTAGGCCACGACTTCCCCCGAGAAGATTACCCCAACTCGTCCAAGATGTCACAAAAGACCCGACAGCGACATCCAAAGAACTGCAGGCCTCACTTATCTCAGTTAAGGTCAGTGTTCATGACTCCACCATAAGAAAGAGACTGGGCAAAAATGGCGGAAAAAGAGTTCCAAGACATAAAGGCTTGTCTCAGGTTTGGCAGAAAATATCTTGATGATCCCCAACACTTTTGGGAAAATACTCTGTGGACTGACGAGACAAAAGTTGAACTTTTTGGAAGGTGTGTGTCCCATTACATCTGGTGTAAAAGTAACACTGCATTTCAGAAAAAAAAACATCATACCAACAGTAAAATATGCTGGTGGTAGTGTGATGGTCTGGGGCTAATGTGCTGCTTCAGGACCTGGAAGACATGCTGTGATAAATGAATCCATGAATTCTGCTGTCTAAGAAAAAATCCTGAAGGAAAATGTGCAGCCATCTGTTCGTGACCTCGAGCTGAAGCGAACTTGGGTTCTGCAGCAGGACAATGA
Organism: Tachysurus vachellii; assembly: GCF_030014155.1. Classification (NCBI taxonomy): domain Eukaryota; kingdom Metazoa; phylum Chordata; class Actinopteri; order Siluriformes; family Bagridae; genus Tachysurus; species Tachysurus vachellii. Next base: position 4,922,010 of record NC_083476.1, on the reverse strand, counting down.
TCCAAAACACACCAGCAAATCCACCTCTGAACAAAATGAAGACTTTGGAGTGGCCTAGTCAAAGTCCTGACCTGAATCCTATTGAGATGCTGTGGCATGACCGTAAAAATCCGGTTCATGCTGAAAACCCTCCAGTGTAGCTGAATTACAACAATTCTGCAAAGATGAGTGGACCGAAATTCCTCCACAGCGCTGTAAATGACTCATTGCAAGTTATCGCAAACGCTTGATTGCAGTACTTGCTGCTAAGGGCAGCCCAAGCGGTTATTAGGATTAGGGGTAAGCACTTTTTCACACAGGTCCATGTTGGTTTGGATTTTGTTTTCCCTTAATAATAAAAACCTTCATTTAAAAACTGCATGTTGTGTTTACTTGTGTTATCTTTGACTAATATTTAAATTTGTTTGATAATCTGAAAAATAAATTGTGACGAACATGCAAAAAAAAAAATAAAAAATCAGGAAGGGGGTTAGAAGTCAAAATTTGTGTTAAATAAACAAACCCGGATTTCCTAATTATGCTGGTTTGTTGTAATGTGGTTGATGCACATCCAAGCACTTTTAATCAAAACGAATGTCATGACTGACTGATTGAATCTAATAATCATGCCTGGGAGCATAACATTGGCTCAATCAATCGCTCACACGTCTGTCATCATGACCACAAAGAGGAACAGCCGCGTCAATTTAGCATTATGCAAAAAGGCATGAAGTTAATTCTTCATTACACATTTAGAAGCTATGCTTGGTCAAAATGGATTCCTTGGCACAACTTGCTTGCCAGCTAAGCATTTTTCTTTTGTCTCGGTCATCTTGTTAGGAACTGACAAATGCAAATGTGAGACGGACTTCAGGAGCACTTCCGAGAAAACGACGACGCCTGTTGCCGAAATGCAGCATGGTGCTTTTATTTTTTTTGCTTGTTTGGCTCAGGCATTATAAATAAGAATGACAGCTATCGTGAGACGTGCTATCTGCTCGAAACATTTCTGCAACTGCTTAAACAATTCTGAAAGCAATTTGAAAGCAGAGCGTTGTTGCTTTCTGGGTTTACTTCATGCTGTTTTATAGCTGCCTTATGGGTTATTTTGAGCTACAATCCAGTCCAACAGCAAAACCACAGTAATTACAAGCTCTGTATGGATTTTTGGACAGGAGTGCCATGGAGCCTTGGACCTCAAACTGAACAAAGATGAAGGGTTAAGACAAGGCAGGGTTGCACATGGACCAGATTTGAGGTTTTTCCTTTTGGCAAATGGAAAGTGGAAAAGCTTTGGATGTAAAGCCTCCTCAAGCTTCTGAGTCTAAACCAGCCACATTGCGTGCAGCTTCAATGTGTGGAAGAGGTCATGCTTTCTGTAGACCACACAAATTGATCCATTACTGCTGAGAGTTATCTGAAGTTCTGCCATTTCTTCCATTCATATATTTAGTTTATTAAGGAATGCTTCTTAGTTTGGTGTGCTGGGGTTTCTAGCAAAATCCCAACCTTGGTTTGGTGAGATATATACAGCTAGCTCAAAATTACAGCCTTGCTGTGCAGGAAGGCGCTCACATATGTTTTAAGTATATACTGTATGAATGTATGGGATTCTGTGCAAGGGACTATAGGATGGAGCACATTTAAAGAAAAAAATCCCTTTCATACTGTAAGTGTAGAGTTTAGTCTTATTTGAATAAAAATGTGCTGCCTTCTCAATGCAGTGACAAACAAAGTTCTGACCAAAACATGACTAAGCGGTTTTAAACAATTGAGCTCAGAATACGATTTGACCCCGAAAGTCAAAGAATGTGTGCCATTGTCAAGAAGCTTTGAACTTTGGCTTTCCTCACTTCTGTAATTCACTGGGCTTTTTGAAACAACACATTCATTCATTCATTCATCTCCTACCGCTTATCCGAACTACCTCGGGTCACGGGGAGGCTGTGTCTATCTCAGGCGTCATTGGGCATCAAGGGGGCACGTGGGCTTAGTGGTTACCACGTTCGCCTCACACCTCCAGGGTTGGGGGTTCGATTCCTGCCTCCGCCTTGTGTGTGTGGAGTTTGCATGTTCTCCCCGTGCCTCAGGGGTTTCCTCCGGGTACTCCGGTTTCCTCCCCCGGTCCAAAGACATGCATGGTAAGTTGATTGGCATCTCTGGAAAAGTTGTCCGTAGTGCGTGACTGAATGAGAGTGTGTGTGCCCTGCGATGGGTTGGCACTCCGTCCAGGGTGTATCCTGCCTTGATGCCCGATGACGCCTGAGACCAGCACAGGCTCCCCGTGACCCGAGGTAGTTCGGATAAGCGGTAGAAAATGAATGAATGAATATTTTCTATGGATGGGAATCAAAGAACAAACCCGAACTTAAGAGATATTTGTATCTTGAGCACTTGGGCTGCTTTTTTGTCTTAAAATCTCTCTAAATGTTCTTTTGGCATGTGATGCATGGTTTATGAATGGCAGGCTTTAACCCTTTTTTACTAGTTCACTGGTGTTTTATTCCACCGGTGGAAATAAATCGACTTATTGGACGTTTTCATTTGGTATAAACAAACAAATTGTTTTCTCACCGCAAGCCTGATAAAACGAGTCAAGACTCTGTTGACTGATGCTGGTTAACTCTGTTGGCTTTGCCGGTTGACAATAACTCCTTCAATTTTTTAGATGCTTGTGAAGTACTTGAGAGCAGAAATTGGTGTGATATCACTTTGAAGATAGAAACATTTGTGTGGGGAAAAAAAAACTATCCGTTTATGTTTTTTGAAAATGTTCTATGAATATATTGCCTCTAGTAGGCGCTGGAAAAATAGAACCACTTCTGAAAAGCCCTGAGTGTCTACTTTCATATGAGCCTTTTAGGACCACTGTTGAGTATGAAAAGACAAAAAAATTCGATGCTGAACCAGGACACAACAAAATAGGTGCAAATTCCATTTCTTTGGCTTCAGAATCTATGCAGGATCTATCGGTCCTTACTAGACGGATCAGAAAAAAAACAAAAAAAAACAGATGAATCTATTTGATTCAAAGGTAGACACATTTTTAGCCATGTCTAATAGGTGGGATATTATTACTATTAGTAGAATCTGCTGATGTTGTCCTTGACAACCACATATTGTGACTCTGAAATAGCCTTTTTGTAAGACTATGAAAAGTTTGTATCCATCTCACAGCTTTTGCGCTCTTCTGTCACACAGAGCATCATGAATAAGGCCTACTTTGGCTCCGTAAGGGTTAGAAAAGCGTGGGAAGTTGGTAGAATGATGTGCTCATTACCCACCTTCTCGCCATCTTCCAGGAGGTGCGGCTCTGCTCTGTTCTGTTTACTGCACATCTCTCTAACTCTGTGTAAATTATTCTCTCCCTCTCTACGGCCACGTCCCTACAGACCGTGTTCTGGAAATAATGTACTCGTCCTCAATCTCGATCTGAACACCCAAGATGTTTGCCTGTGCGCAAGAGGTCACAGAAATCCTCAAAGTAGGACAAGATTCAATGTCTGCAATTTGCCCGGAGGACAAAGATAATGAGGATGATTAACCCTATCAAGCCACACTGTTATATCTTTTTCCTTTTGTTTCAGATATTTCTTTTGACACATCTAACAGGACAAAAAAACTCTTGATGGTCTGTGCATTAACCCTAAGAGACAGGTCTATCCTGGGCTGAAAAGGAGGTTTATTGATTTCATCTTTGTTACTTGTCTAAATGGCGTAGTCCTTTTGCCTCTGTTCTGCGTTCCGTTTGTTCGCTTTTCCTTTTCCTTTGATTACTTTCCTCAGCACTAAGGCTAAATATTACACACTTCCTGTTAGCAATCAATCATCTCCCCCCCTTTCCTCATTCTACAGCCTCTCAGAGTAATTAGAAAAGAAATCGGGTGAAGGTACTGTATGTGAAAAACATTCACATGAACAGCATGGGAGTCGTACATCAAAAAACACGGGCATATTTCAGCGTCTGGCAGGAGAATGACAGGCTAATATTCAGAACATGCTGCAATGCACGTGTGTGTATCTGGCAGAGTGTGAGATGCTAAAACCTTTTTGGGAAGATAAGGTCTGCTCTGAACTGCCCTGCTGCTGATGAGACCAGATGGTGGTCTCATTAAAGAAATTACAGTAAAGCTTGATTCAGAAAGTGGCACGTGAAGCATGGGATCATTATGCCATGCCACGAGTCCAAAAGATTTCCAAATATTTTTTATTACCTCACAATTCTGACTGAGCTCTTCAATTCATAATGGAGCATACAATTTAACTTAAACTTTTGTTGTTCAAAGGAACAATTTGACTTCATTTAAAGCAATAAAAAAATTGATAAATAAATAAATAAATAAAAATAAATAAAAATTATATATATATATATATATATATATATATATATATATATATATATATATATTTTTATTTATTTATTTATTTATTTATTTATTTTTTAATAACTTTTTTTTTTTTTATATAAGCTTACATATTACCAAGATTGCAGAATTACTAAATGTGCAATGACCTCCAAAGCCCCAGCATCTTTCTTAAATAGATATGATTTATTAATGTTTGGAGATGTCTGCAGCAGCGCTTGTTCCAGTAAAACCACAGAAATCAGAACAGGGACCTGCAAGGAATAAAAGGCAGCTTTCCCATTTTTCTAGAATATCACTTACCCAATAGTAAGCGTGATGCACTACAGTATATGGACAAAAGTTTGTAGACGCCTGACCCCATGTGCTTTTTGAACATCACTTTCTAGATTGAATTCCCCTTTGAAATTATAATAAGCTCCACTTCTCCACTTCTTCCCACTAGATTTTGCAGTGTGGCTATTGGGATTTCCTCTACAAATCGCTGTGGATTTGTACTCATTTAGCCACAAAGGTATTAGTGAGGTCGGGTACTGATGTGAAGTAAGAAAGCCTGGTGCACAGTCGGCACTCCTGTTCATCCCAAAGGGGTGCGTTAATACAGACTAATGCTACATTTTCACACACGCAGTGATTTTATCGCTGCAAGTCTCCAGACGCTGTACTACAGTATGAAGTCGGTAGACGCTTTGTCACTGAGCGACTGCATGTGTGAATGTACTGTAGCATAAGGAAAATAAACCAATATATCATTAATATCCAGTTCTATATAAGTTCTTAATGTGACACGACTGTTTATGCCATTGATAAAACACAGCTAATAGTTTGACTATGAAGCTGTAGTGTATGCTCTGTGTTTCGCACATAAAATATTTTGGTTAGTGTCTTATTTTTTTTAAAGCGAGATTGTTCATTGGTTTATTTACTAATAAATCCATCTAGTAAAGATATACCGTCAAGTCAAATTAAATAAATACTCAGCTCCTGGTTGTTCAACCAAATTATCTGCTGGAGAACTGCGAATAAAACAAACACAAAAACAACAATATAGCTGGGCCATAAATTCTGCTTGTCCCAAGCATGCAGAATACTGATTTGTCCAAATGTCTTATTAACTGTCCAACTGTTTTCTCTGTAGGTTCTGTGGCATGATTGACATGTGTCCTTTATCCAGTTCAAGATCTGTGTCATATCAGTCAACAGCACATACACTAAAAAACCTGCACTGTGATATTCATTGATCGTTAGTAAAGTGCTTTATTCTTTTAGGATCAATGGCTTTTAAGTATAGGAAACACCACAATTGGGACACATTTACATTTACAGCATTTAGCAGATGCCCTTATCCAGAGCAACTTACATTTTATACAACTGAACAATTGAGGGTTAAGGGCCTTGCTCAGGGGCCCAGCAGTGGGAACCTGGTGGACGTAGGAATCGAACTCACAACCTTTCAATTGGTAGCCGAACACCTTAACCACTAGGCTACCACATCCACCACAGGGACACCACAGTGAAACATGCACATATGCATTCACACCTCGGGGCAATTTAGCCCATTAGGATGATTTTAGGGGTAGAAGGAAATTGGAGAACCTGAAGAAATCCATGGGAAGACAAGATGGACATGTGACAAACAGACACTGAAAGTTACAGCGGCGTGGGAACATGGTGGCTCGGTGGACAAGGCGCTGGGTTACTGATGAGAAGGTCAGGGTTCAAGCCTCCAAACTGCTATCCATGTTCTTCCCTTGAGCAAGGCCCTTAGCCCCACCTGCTCCAGGGGTGCCACCGCCCCATGTGTGTCTGTACTCTGACCCCAGCTTGATAATAAGCTGGGATATGCTAAGACCCTCATTTGGGATATGCAAAAAAAAAAGAATTCCGCTGTGATGTAATGTATGTGTGACGATAATAAAGGCTTCTATTCCCCAAGTTCATTCATTTATTCATATATAGAGGCCCAAATCCAGGGACAGTAGAGCTGTGAGCTCTACTGAATGCATTGCCAATTCTTTGCAAACAGCATTTTGAAATTAAAATCATTACAGTGTGGATTTTACATCTGGTGGTTGTTGAGAAAATTGAACATGCCCTTTCGTCTGTAATTTAATCACAGCCAATCTAAACTGGCTCGAACAGTCAATCAGATGATAGAACAATGTTAATCTGAGTACTTTTTTGTTTTTCCTTTGGACCATGATATTGCTGCACACCCTAAAGGAAACACAGTAGTTTTTACTGTCAGTTTGCTCACACAGTTGAACTGAATTGGTAGAATACAAATTAAACATACACACATACACAAAAAAAAACCCCACAAGATAGAGACAACCTGGAGATAAGATGGAGATAATCATTACTCACTGCTTATCCTACACACCTGCGACCAGGTGATCAGCTTTAAAAGCCCAATCAGTGCACCATGTGCTTCCATTCCCCCTACTTAACACTAATCAGTGTGGAAAACCGATAGCAAACCATCTGTCCCACAATTAATAGCCTCTTGCCCTTATGAGCTCCTGCAACCACCAGGTGCCACCATGCAAAATCCTTCTAATGGCCTTAATCAATGTGTCAAAAGTCTTGCTGCCTCAAGGACTCCTCAGGAAAGCAAGCTGATCCTGTGGGTGCTGAGTGAGAATGGTGAGGGCTTTGACAGGCTCTGGTAAATGAGATTATGATAACTGGTGCAGAGACTGTGGTTAGAATCACAATAGCTGCATTGCAGGCACAAGTCCAAAGATGTACTTTTCTAAAAGTACCTTAGGGCTCTAAAGAGGTCAGACTATTTGTGGTGGTGCTCATTAGTCCAGGTGTATTTCACCAAGGAAGCACCTATAGATATAGGTACCATGCTCCACAATCAATCCAGTACAACAGCCTACTTCTTACTAAACTAACATTTCACATATAGGTGAGTCTCACTGATATGAAGAGAGAATGACCACCATGTGCCATCCTGACGAATACACACTGAACACTTTGCAAAAGGAAGTGCGCACTGAAAAAAATAGAACAGTGTTAAACGTATTAAAAACTCAAACATAGCCTACTACGACATGAGCTGAAATGACTTTCTGCTTTGATATGAAATTAATAACTCTTCCTGTTACTGAGGATCACAAGACGATCACGAGTTGAGTCTTTTTAAACAATGAACTGAACTAATTAGGGATGCGGTTTCTCTGTGTTTGCTGACATACTAAATTAAATCTAGCTTGACTGCTAGATATCAAGCATTCAAAATACAAGAAAAATGCTTTCATATTTAGTGATTTACAAATGCTTAAGGGTTTTTAATCATATCTGGGATTTTCATTCACTTGCATTTTTTTAAACCTGGTTGAAAGCTGTAATTAAACACTTAGTCAAACTTTTTCTCTCAATCGCTCTTAAAAACCCAGTACAGTATGCAGTAATTGGTTTTGTATTGAGACCTCAGAGGAGTTTACGCAAAGAAAACACAAAAAAGACATTGCATTGATTGTGATATGACTGGTGAGACATAAAATCCCACTGAAACCTTGGTGACTCCTTGGGAAAAAAATAAAAACCGGGGAAATCTTACAAAGCACAAACGTGTGTGATGATATTGTTGTTGATATACAGTATACAAATGATTTTATATATATATATATATATATATATATATATATATATATATATACACACATATATATATATATATACTGTATACACACACACACACACATATATATACTGTATACACACACACACACACACACACACACATATATATATATATATATATATATATATATATATATATATATATATATATATATATATATATATAATGCAAGACTTGTGCCTGGAGATGCACAAAAGTTGCACATGCTCAGATAAATAGAAGAAACTAGGGACACAATATTACCACCATTATTCAGGTTGTTGTAATCTGATTTGTGTCTGTCTAAACAATCAGTACAAAAACAACCTTTATAACAAGGCATTATAAGCTGATTTATTTTCAAGCACATAGAAGCCTATGACATGTAAAACAAACCAGGTCCAGTAAGGATGTATTTTAGAAGCTGAAAGTGACTGAAATGCGTTTGGAGGTTTATGTGGCTGTGTTTGCAAACTATTGTGGTCTTCAGGGAGCATGCAAGAAGTCGATGCAGGAAATAAGTGGATGTGAATAAATGATCGAATTAGACATCAAGCCGTTTAAGGGGGACGGGTTGCCAGATTGGGTTAAGTTTACTGCGTTAACCTGGCACGAAGTGTAACTTCGGAAAAAAAATGTTTTATAATTCGAAAAAAAACAAACAAAAAAAAACATATACATATATATGACAAGCGTCAATTTTAAATCAATTTTAAGTGTGATAAAAAAAAGAGATCTGGCAACCTATCCAACAGGTTTTTTTTTCTCTGATTCCTGCTTGAGAAAGCAAATAGTCAATTAAAAATATAACGATACATTAAAAATTAATTAAATAAATAAATAAATAAAAGCCCTTACCACCCCCATATCCATCTGTTCGGTTGTGAGAGATGGAGCAGCGCGAGCGTGCGACGCCAACCAGAGGATAGGCACGAGGAGCATCACGAGATCAGACACAATCCAAACACTCCACTTGGAAAATGAATTAAGAGAACACATATCCACCGGGACCAGTTCACACGCACATCCAGAGCCGTGGCATACACGCCGGATTATATGTGCATTACGAGCTCGAGCTGACTGGGCTGAACAACCTCACTGTGGCGCGAGGACACGTGAAGCGCACGTAACACGTGAAGAACACATAACACGTGAAGCGCGCATCACGCAGAGCTGAGGAGAGACAGGACACAAAACAATTCATATCCGATAAGGGGGAAATGTTTCTGATGCTATGTATGTCCTGGTCATTCTGGAGTGCGCTGGAAGTCTCTCCAGGTACGCATGAGGGATTCTCAGTGCTGTCCTTCTCTATAAGATACTTTTCCGGTTAGTAAATGCGAGCGATCGTCAGTGAAGAAGCACGAGAAGGAATCCCGTTTAAAACTGAGCAGCTGCGCTCGAGCTCTTTCTTCTGCCGCGCGGCAAAGAGTGAGTGGCGCGCGCTGTGAGGGATCAGATACACCGCGCGCGCGCGCTTGTGTGTGTGTGTGAGTGAGAGTGTGTGTGTGTGTGTGTGTGTGTGTGCGTGCGCGCGCGCTGGGTGGTGGGGGTTGTGAGTGTGCGTGTATATATACAGTATATATATATATGGTTTATTATCTGGTATATTTGACAGTGTTGATGTTGTGGGGACATTTGCCTGGTCCCCACGATGAATACTGTTTTGTGTTTTCATTATTATTATTATTTTTATTTTTTTTTTATTTTTTTTTTTTTAAATAAAAAAAAGAAGCTTCAGTTACAGCTACAAAAGCTATTTTCCTCATGGAGCGCAGCCAAATGTCCCAACAAGGTCACTCACAAAGTCCTCAAAAAACTGTGCCCACATTTATACCCTTTGTTTTATAATCCTTGTGAGGACATACAATTTACATTACTATTATTGTAGCTAATTAATGTTGTGCTACACCTAAGTCTAGACAGAGAGAGAGATAGAGATAGATAGATGGAGAATGTATGTGGATGTGTTTGTATATGCTGTTGAGGAATGTTCCCTTTTGGATATAAATATTTGACAATTTTCACCTTGTGAGGACATTTTTTGTAACTTCTTGTAAACCAGTTTGTAAACATTTGGGAGGTCCCCACAAGGTTATTAAGACAAAGCGTGTGTGTGTGTGTGTGTGTGTGTGTGTGTGTGTGTGTGTGTGTGTGTGTGTGTGTGTGTGTGTGTTTGAGGTGTGTGTATGTGTGTGTGTGTTGTGTGTGTGTTTAAGGTGTCCCAAAATTTGCTCTGAGAAAGGACAAATCAGATGTCTCCTCTCATCAAGGGTATAGCTGTAACCACTGAGGTCACTCGAGGGTATGTTATAGTGAAACAGTCTTCCAGAGCTGGATGTGGATTAGAAACTCAAGGGCTCTGCACTACACAAAGTGTACAATTACTAACAGTGCCGACTCGTTGCTATGCGCATGTGTCTTTATGCAATCCATCACTGTTAAAGAGCATAGCTGACAAGAAGTTATTCAGGTGCTGGACCAATTTCAAGACTGACCTGATAGACAGTGTTTTTGCTTATACAAGTGTGTCAGGTGCCGAACCATTGCCACGATTTATGAAGAGTGTATTCGCATACTGATTACACACACTGGTATTGTTGGTCAGTTTGTAGCCATTTTTTTCCCCTGAAAAATTTGTGTTTACTTCTTATAGTATCAGATAGGCACCAATAAGAGACAATACAACAAAATACAAGAAGGATGTTGAAAGGGATGATTTAAAAAAAATATATTTAATCTGCAATCGGTTTGATGTACAATACAGGGAGTGCAGAATTATTAGGGAAGTTGTATTTTTGAGGATTAATTTTATTATTGAACAACAACCATGTTCTCAATGAACCCAAAAAACTCATTAATAGCAAAGCTGAATATTTTTGGAAGTAGTTTTTAGTTTGTTTGTAGTTTTAGCTATTTTAGGAGGATATCTGTGTGTGCAGGTGACTATTACTGTGCATAATTATTAGGCAACTTAACAAAAAACAAATATATACCCATTTCAATTATTTATTTTCACCAGTGAAACCAATATTACATCTCAACATTCACTAATATACATTTCTGACATTCAAAAACAAAACAAAAACAAATCAGTGACCAATATAGCCACCTTTCTTTGCAAGGACACTCAAAAGCCTGCCATCCATGGATTCTGTCAGTGTTTTGATCTGTTCACCGTCAACATTGCGTGCAGCAGCAACCACAGCCTCCCAGACACTCTTCAGAGAGGTGTACTGTTTTCCCTCCTTGTAAATCTCACATTTGATGATGGACCACAGGTTCTCTATGGGGTTCAGATCAGGTGAACAAGGAGGCCATGTCATTAGTTTTTCTTCTTTTAGACCCTTTCTTGCCAGCCACGCTGTGGAGTACTTGGACGCGTGTGATGGAGCATTGTCCTGCATGAAAATCATGTTTTTCTTGAAGGATGCAGACTTCTTCCTGTACCACTGCTTGAAGAAGGTGTCTTCCAGAAACTGGCAGTAGGACTGGGAGTTGAGCTTGACCCCATCCTCAACCCGAAAAGGCCCCACAAGCTCATCTTTGATGATACCAGCCCAAACCAGTACTCCACCTCCACCTTGCTGGCGTCTCAGTCGGACTGGAGCTCTCTGCCCTTTACCGATCCAGCCACGAGCCCATCCATCTGGCCCATCAAGACTCACTCTCATTTCATCAGTCCATAAAACCTTAGAAAAATCAGTCTTCAGATATTTCTTGGCCCAGTCTTGACGTTTCAGCTTGTGTGTCTTGTTCAGTGGTGGTCGTTTTTCAGCCTTTCTTACCTTGGCCATGTCTCTGAGTATTGCACACCTTGTGCTTTTGGGCACTCCAGTGATGTTGCAGCTCTGAAATATGGCAAAACTGGTGGCAAGTGGCATCTTGGCAGCTGCACGCTTGACTTTTCTCAGTTCATGGGCAGTTATTTTGCGCCTTGGTTTTTCCACACGCTTCTTGCGACCCTGTTGACTATTTTGAATGAAACGCTTGATTGTTCGATGATCACGCTTCAGAAGCTTGGCAATTTTAAGAGTGCTGCATCCCTCTGCAAGATATCTCACTATTTTTGACTTTTCGGAGCCTGTCAAGTCCTTCTTTTGACCCATTTTGCCAAAGGAAAGGAAGTTGCCTAATAATTATGCACACCTGATATAGGGTGTAGATGTCATTAGACCACACCCCTTCTCATTACAGAGATGCACATCACCTAATATGCTTAATTGGTTGTAGGCTTTCGAGCCTATACAGCTTGGAGTAAGACAACATGCATAAAGAGGATGATGTGGTCAAAATACTCATTTGCCTAATAATTCTGCACTCCCTGTATACTAATAGGTCCATATTCAGTAGCTAGATATCTTAGTGTTTTCTTCTGCTACTGGCCACCATATTTAGGATCAAATTCCTGGCTTCAGTGCACAATGTAAACAAGGTGAAATGACACCTTGACACCAAGGTGAATGATGGCTAAAATGACACCTCTCAAGAGAACAAATAATTAGACCATAAAATAGATTATGAGCCTTACACACTCTTACCTGAAATGTTGCTGAAAACTGTGCACATTCAAGCAAATATCCTGTCAGCCAATGACGTGACAGCAGCACAATGCATGAAATCATACAGATCAAACGCTTCAGAACGTAGCATCAGACTTCAGAACGGGTAAAAATGTGTGGTGACAGACGAGATGGTATGAGTATTTCAGAAAGTGTTGAAGTCCTGGGAAACGAACAAATGATAAAAAAAAAACTTCAGTGGGTGGGTGATGAGAGAGGGAAGTTTATTTTAAATAATTACTCTTTACAGCTGTGGTAAGCAGAAAAGTATCTCAGAATGCACAGTACAATGAAAATTAAGGGGGTGTGCATGTGAATAGATAGATAGATAGATAGATAGATAGATAGATAGATAGATAGATAGATACTGACACAAGCATTCCCAGTTGTTCCTTAAAATAGCTAGCTAGCTCAAACAGCTGTCAGGCAGCATGACAGGGAGAATCTTTAAAACTTTAAACCTTATAAAGGAGAGATGAATAACATACTGAAGAAATAGATCCTCATCGAGCTCCTCATAACATCCAGGCTACATTTTAGTCCAACCTGTTGTGTTAACAATATAACCCCGTCACAGCTCTCCTCGATTCACCCTCCTCAGTTCCCTCAGTTTGACATTAAAATATAAAAGTTACAAAATTTTAGACTTGATTTTAGAGAAACTTTTTTCCACTTTTGGTAGAATATCATCATTTTCATCCTACAAAACGAATCAAGCGATAAACTATAATGAAAGAAATATCCTTTCAAAGTAAAACGATGAGGCTGACACAGGGGCCAAAGCTACTAAAGCTAGCATGTGAAATTCACTAATAACTTAATTTCTAATTAAATCCTTTATAAGCTTCCATGAGCTAGAATTTAATAACTTTCTATTAATTTTCAGTCGTGACTTAGTGACAGCAAATTATCGCCTGTCTTTGAGGACGCAGAAAGCTGAAACAGAACAGTTGCCACAGATGAAGAAAAATTACCGTCTGACATTGCAGGATGCCAAATTACAGTACGCCCAGCTGACAGAGAGGAGATACGACTTCGAACTGTCCTAATGAAGATCGGCATCCTGGGATGTATAGTAGTGAAGATATTTAGAAGCAAAGAGATTAATGATTGAGTAAATGGCGCAATAGTTGACTTGGAGAGAGGTATGAGTAAGGAGTGCTGCCGTCGCACACTTCAGTGCTTCGCCGGTGAAAAGTGGAGCCTAATCAATGTACGCTCATGACGGAATTGAGCATCCTTCAAAAAAGTGCAGCGACATCACTATTATTTTCTTTTCTGGGTTCTAATTCAAACAGATTATGCCCATTTCCTGTGCCATTAGAAACCTCAAATCTGATGGATCGCGATACTATTCTGACACTAGCGAAGTAAACATAGTTTAGAGACGGGCTTTGCAGAGTAAGCCGGAGCTGATGGGAATTAATTTCGTCATTTTTATATAGAACTTTCATCTTATGTCTCTTTGTAGTGATGGAGATGAAGCAGATGACATATCTGATGTTGCTTGCTCTGAAAGTAGCAATTATTTACCATGATATGTCTGAGCTATGAAAAGCTATACATCTCACACTTAAAAAACTTCTTATAAGTCAAATGATTACAGGATATTATATATTAAAACTAGAACGTACATTTCCTGAAGAAAATGTGAATGGTGCTTGCACTTGGCAAGTTCCCCTCATCGTGCTGAGTGTTTTGATATGTCACATGTCCATGTTGTGCAAATTATTTATTTTCACGTGAAATCACGTGACGTCATGTGACTTCATCAAAATACACATGAGGAAGTTCCCCTCATTGTTCTCAGTGTTTTGATATGTCACATGTCCATGTTGTAAAAACTGCGTCACAACCGGAAGGCCAGTCGGTACACCAATTTAAAAGTTTGTTCAGAGTATCACCCTAAAGGAGGTGGCCTAGTTTGGTGTAGATAGTTTGAAAGAGCTTGCCGAGTTATAAACCTCCAAAGTGTATAATGGGAGTCTATGGGGAAAAAAGGCCATTTTGAGACCCGGTACTGGAAGTACCGGTACTCGGATCGCTTATAAAAGTCATAGCACACCTCTCCTCAATGAGCCGGTCAATTTGACACGTCATTCATGGGTCTAGGACAAAAGCTGCGGGACAAGTTACGCGCCGAAGATTTGTCCGGAAGAGTATGCAGGACAGTAAGAATGATGCTTTGCAAGCACCATTAATAAGATTCTGTTATAGAAAAAAAATTATATTTCTTTCTAAAGGCTTCCGTCTTGGAAAATGTCCATTGCCAAAAAAAGTAGTTACAGCTTTTCCTCTAACTGTTACAAAGTGCTGACTCTGGAGAAGCTCTAAAAATATTAAACACATCCTAACAGAAACAACCTATTTTCTTCTGTTTATCTTCTAAAGCAATCCATGTACAGTATATGTTGTTACCAGTGGTGGAAAGTAATGAACTATGTGCACTCATAGTTCTTAACAATATGGTTGACTGTAAAGTTTTGAGTATAAATAAAATCTAAATGAAAAACATTAGCATTATATTGTTTTATTTGTTTTAGCAGAGAGAAGAACCCTTGACAGACTGCTCTCCATCTTGGACAACACTCAACACCCTCTAGACTGTGGTCTCTCTGGTAGACTGCTGTCTCCGTCATGCTCCACTACAAGACTGAGGAACCCTTTGCTCACAGGAATGGCAGGGTGGAAACATACATACGTACAGTTTTTAATCTACATCTTATGCATTTACATTGCATCTGTATTTGCTTGTCTATTTGCTGCCAATGGACATTTTATATTTTTATGTTATATATATTAAAAAAATAAATAGATTGTGCACATGTATCTATTTTTGGTGCCAAAGTAAAAAAAAATATGAATACACATACCCACACAAGACTGTAAAACAATAAAAAATAAAAAAAACAATATGTGCACATTTAATTCATTCAATTTCATGACCTGATCATTAATAAACCAGTTTCATGCTAAAACTCTACACTTTAGTTACCAAGTACCTTAGTCAGTTTTATATACTTCAAAAGAAACAGTGTGATAATGATTAGTAGCTAGCAATAAATAGAGAGCTGGAGTTTCAGGATAAAATCAGCTGAATCATAAGAGCAAAAAAGTAAGTTGATCAAAGTTGAAATGTTGAAATGAGTTGAAAAAGAAGTTGATCAAATGTTTCTGAGAACATCAACAAAAACATCTCAATCTACATACCACATTAATAAGCACATCACAATTTAATTAAGACCAAATAAATTCAACAAGAATGCAAGTATCCATGTAGAACAACAACAATAGCATCCACAAAGAAATCTAGGATCTAGAAAGAACATTAACAACCACAATCCAGAAAGAACATCAACAAGAACACCATAATCCAGAAAGAACATCAACAAGAACACCATAATCCAGAAAGAACATCAACAAGAACACCATAATCCAGAAAAAACATCAACCAGAACACCATAATCCAGAAAGAACATCAACAAGAACACCATAATCCAGAAAGAACATCAACAAGAACACCATAATCCAGAAAGAACATCAACAAGAACAACATAATCCAAAAAGAGCATCAAAAATAACACCATAATCCTGCTAAACAAACATCCCAATTTATCAGGCATCTTCAGGTTTATATACTTTAAAAGAGACAGTGTGGTAATGATTACTAGCTAACCATATATTGTGATAGTTATTAGTATGAAAGCTCTCCACTCAACTTCAATCTTTGAGAGAAATTGTAAAGTAGTTCTAGATCAAATGACTTATCTACCTTTAGTGTGTTTTGTACTCTTTACTCTTAACTTCAATGGCTGTTACTGTAGAAAGCACAACATCTTTGAACAAATACATTCATGTAAACTGTTAGTAACACACACACACACACACACACACACACACACACACACACACACTCACACACGCATGCACGTATAAACAGGAAAGGGATTCAGGAATCTTCAATGTTACTGCACTAACAAAACTCAACAGCTCTCAATAGAAAATAAAAGGAAATGGAGAAGAAAATGTAGGTTAAATCTAACTTGAATGTTCCTATAGAAGGAAAAAACCCACAATTATTTTAAAAGGTTTGGCTTTTAACATTGTAGTGGAAGTGTTTTTAGACTGTAAAAGACCAAGAGGTTGTACAAGTGAACATTCATGGGGAATAAACTGACACATAATTAAATATGCATATATTGCCAGAAGCAAAATCATTCGACTAAAAAGACTGCGCATGACTCTTATACACAGAGCTGGTTTATTTTTTACTGCTCATTACTGTGACATTTCAAAAGACATCACAGAGCTGGATACTCTTCTAAAGAAAGGATCAGAACTTTTACCAAAATACATCAAACATCAAACTTGCTATTAAACAATGTGTCAACATTCTTTTCATATTTAAATATGCTGGAGTTATTATAAACAGTGTTGATGCAGTGTTGACTAATTGATCATTAGATTCTGCTGGAGTTATGGAGATGTTGGAAAGTATAGCGATCTGTGGAATCCACTAATCAGCCTGAGGAAAGGAAGCGTTTCAGGCTGAAAATTCGCTGAATCATAAGAGCGAAAATGTCACTCACTGGAAAGTTGGTAAAAGTTCTTTGAGAACATCAACATTACAATTTCCAATAACATTAACAAGCACATCACAGTTTAACAGACCATCAATTGAGATATTGTTATCCACAAAGAATTTCAACAATAATTCTGATTTTGGATACCATAATCCAAAGTTTACCAACAAGGGCATCAGAATCTACAAAGAACATCAACATGAACACCATAATCCAGAAAGAACATCAACAGGAACACCATAATCCAGAAAGAGCATAATCAAGAACACCATAATCCAGAAAGAACATCAACAAGAACAAGACAATTAGAATCAAAGTAAGAACATCAACAAGAACATGAGAATCTACAAAGAACACCAACAAGAATGTCAGTATCCACATAGAACATCAACAAGTAAAAAATCCTCAAACATCACCATCAAGAAAGAACATCAACAAGTAAACCATAATCCAGAAAGAACATCAACAAGTAAACCATAATCCAGAAAGAACATCAACAAGTAAACCATAATCCAGAAAGAACATCAACAGGAACAGCATAATCCAGAAAGAACATCAACAGGAACAGCATAATCCAGAAAGAACATAATCAAGAACATCATAATCCAGAAATAATATAAGTAAAAACAAGACTATTAGAATCAAAGTAAGAACATCAACAAGAACATGAGAATCTACAAAGAACACCAACAAGAATGTCATTATCCACATAGAACATCAACAAGTAAAAAAAATCCTTAAAGTGTTAGATCCATGAAGATGAACCAGAAGATCGGGAATTGATAAACAACAAGAACAACACAATTCACAAAGAACATCAAAAAGAACATAAAAAAATAAATACAAATAAATAAAAAAAATTAAAAACATTAAAATCCAGAAGATACATGACAGAGAATATTAAAATCAAACAATGAACATCAACAAGAACATTAGAAGAACGTCAACAAAAATTTCAATAAAGAACACCAAGACCACTGGAATCTACAAAGAACATCAACTAATTCAACACAATTAATAAAGAACATCAGAATTTACAAATAACATCGACAGGTATGACCGTATCCAAAAAAGAAAAACAACAAGAACACCAGAATCTGTAAAGAACCTCAGCAGAATCCAAGAAGAACATCAGAGACCACCCCTCTTCGGAGCTCAGGATTGAATCCCTATTACAGAAACGTTAAGGGCAAACTGTCTAATCTGCTAGGATTTAAACAGAGACTTGCATATTTACACGACAGCAAATCAATGATGCAAAATTCAACAAACCAAACCTGCCTCACTGTCTCAGTGGAGACTAAATGTGTCTGGAAATAAACCTAGTAGCTTATGTTTCATCTGAAATAGTTCTTCTAATCTAAAAATAAATACTTTATATCTAAAGGCAACATCTGTAAGTTCATTATTTACCATGATATACGAGATATGAAAAGATATACTTCACACAGTTAAAAAAACGTCTTATCGGTCAAATTATTACACAAATATACATATGAGCTTAGAGAAGAAATGTGAAGAGACAAATAAACTTCTAGATCTCCAGAGTTGCTCTATGATGGTCACAAAAAGTCCTTAGATGAAATACAATTCCTTATAGAAAATTCAATTCTATTAAAAAATAAATAAATAAAAAATAAAAGCCAGTGGTTCAAATCCCTGCACTGCCAAGCTGACACTGTTGGGCCCTTGAGCAAGGCCCTTAACCTCTCTCTGAAAGAAAATGTTTATAATCTTTTAAAGAAAATAAACAAACAAATAAATAAATAAATGATGGGGAGGTTTGATGTGATTACTTTCCAGTATCAGAACACCTTGGAGTTTATTTATTCTACTGACACCAAAGAAATTGACAAATACTGACAAATTTTTGCATTTATAAATGATGATACATCATACTTTTTATTTCTCTCTGAGGTCCATAACGGTCTCTACTTAATATATCATGCGTAACAAGTACAAAAAAAATAATAAGAAGAAGAAATAAATAAATAAAATGATGGCACAATAACCACAGCACTATAGAAAGAATTCTCAAATCTGATTGGTCCAAATGTATTGATTCATTTTCTATAACAGCAGTGCTGCTGTAATTCAAATAAACATTTTGGAATATGTTAGTTATCATTACTGAAAACTTATACAATGGCTCTGAGTGATTGAATTGAATTACACCAATACAATTTGTTTTCATTCGTTGAAGATGATTCGATCATTAATGATTCAAAGCCCTGAGTAAAACTCTCTCCGAACTGAGGAGCGAACACAGGTCACTGGCTTTCAGCGTCAGTTTTCGTAAACACTACGTGAATTGATTACACTCACTCGAAGTAATTCGATCTAGTAATTAGAAACTCATGTAGTTTCGAATAAACAACGGAATTTACATTTTAATGAGAAGATATTTTTATGTATACTTTACACAAGGTTCTCTTCAATCTTACTGACCACATTTTCCATTTTTTTGTGTCTTCTGAAATCTGTTTCACAGGGATGTCTGTGGTGGACTTAGCATTTAAACTAGTAATTAACAAATTAAATGCATAATCATTGCCTACAGAGTCTCCAGTGCGTGCATTTTGTAAAACTTTTCCGCCACAGGAAATTCTTCAGGACAGAGCAGTTTGCACTTTCTAGTTTCTTGGCAACCGGAAACCTGCATTTTTATTTATTTATTTATTTAGGTAAGTGAGGAAATGATTCAAAAAGAGAAACCTGTGCAGGAATGATTGTTATAGCTGCTGTATTATGTGATAACAAGTAACTTGTCTGACAGATGGTTAAAAAAAATAAAATAATAAAGGAAAACAGCATGGAAGCGGGAATCGAACCCCCAAACCAGGAGCTGCAGGCCATTAATTCTTAGCGCCTTGCCTTTTAAATAAGGAATGAAACTCTTTGGGACGTGCTGTTGAGAATTAATTCTAATCAAACAAAGGAAAAGAGTCTAAGTGCATACAGCGTATCGACGCTGTAGAAAAGCGTTTCTGTTGAGAGATAAATTAAAAAGTTTATGGGGAAATGTGATTATAGATTAAATAATGGCCAAGCTAGGCAAGAATCAACCAGTTAATCAATCGAGCAACAAACAAAGAAATAAATAAACAAAGATCAGAAAACGAGAAAGCCAAAAATAAGAAGAAAGAAGAAAGAAGAGAAACTGCTGTATTGTATGGTTGTGAGGAGGATTTGCTGACACCTGGCAACCCAGGCCTCTCTACTATTAAACACTTCAATGTAAAGGAGCTAAAAGAGGAAAGCTGGGTCAGACATATATCTGCAGCTGCTTATAAAAGCTTTAAACGAATACCCGTGTCTGTATGTTTCTTTCATAGTCACTGGAGACAAAAAAAAAAACACTTCACATTTAAGTGCCTAGCTCTCAACCACGAGTTTGTTTGTTGTTGCATTTTATTTTTTTGTCATGTACTGTAGAAGATTGAAAGCAGACTGTTGTTACCATGCTGTCGGCCTTCTTTTTAGTTTACCCAAACCGTTGCGAAATGAAAGGAGTAGGAGAATAAAGGCAGCAGGAGAGTTTCTTTTGGTCAACTGTGGAACCATAACATCTAGATTTTATTGATCAAACCCTGGAATCCCCAAGTAAAGGAATTCATTCTGCTCTACAGTATCTACCAAAATGTTTTTTTAATATTATAAGTTGTGAATAAGTGATTAAGTGATTAGAGGTCAGAAGGATGGCTCGCATTTCCATGGTTTTAAAATAAATAGATAAATAAATATACATACCGTGCCCTTCAGAAATATTGGAACGAAAAAAGCCAATTTAGTTGTTTTTGCTGTAGACTGAAAACATTTGTGTTTAAGCTCAAACAGTGACAAGGGTTGGGGTTTGATTTGATTCCTGCATGTCTCATGCATTGGCTTTGCATGTTCTCTCCATGCTTCTGGGGTTTCCTCCTTGTAACAAGGTTTCCTCCTCAATCCAGAGACTTTAATTGTAGGCTGATTGGCATCTCTAAATTGTCCATAGTGTGTCCTTACTTTGGGTTACTTTGGGAGAATGATTGTTATAGCGGCTGTATTATGTGATAACAAGTAACTTGTCTGACAGATGGTTAAAAAAAATAAAATAATAAAGGAAAACAGCATGGAAGCGGGACTCGAACCCCCAACCCAGGAGCTGCAGGCCATTAATTCTTAGTGCCTTGCCTTTTAAATAAGGAATGAAACTCTTTGGGACGTGCTGTTGAGAATTAATTCTAATCAAACAAAGGAAAAGAGTCTAAGTGCATACAGCGTATCGACGCTGTAGAAAAGCGTTTCTGTTGAGAGATAAATTGAAAAGTTTATGGGGAAACTTTAATTGTAGGCTGATTGGCATCTCTAAATTGTCCATAGTGTGTCCTTACTTTGGGTTACAGGGTGTCCCCTGTAATAAGTTTCATGTTCCATGCAATACTGTGTAGGATAAACAGTACTGAAAATGGACGGATGGACAGATGGATGGATAAATGACCATTGTACTTTTCATCGTTTATAGTTACAATCAATGCTGTGAAATGTCCATGAAATATCTTAACAACTATAAACAGTTATATAGTTGTGTTTTTTTCTTCTTTTTATGTCTATGCATTAACAAGACGAACAAAACACAGCTTGTTATGTTACCAGGAGACAGGAAATGGCCAAGCCATAGCACAGATATTACTGTCAATTGACACATCTATAAATGCTAAAAACAAATCTTGTTCCAAAAAAAAAGTAGGCAGTTCACCAAATAAAGATTTACACATTTTTCTTTGTCAAATGACATGTTTTTAAATGTGTTTATTCTTACCCTTAGATTATCTAAATCATTTCCCGTACAATTATTTGCGTAAGTGTTGCCATAGTAACAACAATGTATTAGGGGGAGTACATTACTATTAGAAACCTGGGATTTAAATTACAACCATAAAATCCTGTCACCCAAATTATAGATTGAACATCAATTATGAATTGGAAAAATTATATTTTAAAAATGTTGATTTTTTTTTTAGTGCAAAGAGAATTACCTCAATCATGGAGTCACCCCTTCTTCCCAGATGATAACTGTGCACATTGCAAACAGTGATTAAAAAGGTTCTCATATTAACATGCAGCCTGGATCAGATGCGAATCCATGGAGAGCCGAGTTTGGAAGGGTGATTTGTCTGCTCTCACACTGATTCATGACTGCAGTATACACCTCCTACATGCTCCATCAACGTCACCCCTTAGCCTGTCTCTGATAATTCACCTTGCAGCTACTGTTAGAGGAGCAGGCATGAAACCAGAGTGGCCTCACACCCAGGATTCATCACAATAGAGCTGCCACTGAGAATGACTCCACAATCAATACCTGAACACTATTAGGGTTTATTGTGAGACGAGGCACATACGTCACAGGTAATATCTGACCTAAAACATTTTAAATTTATATCGTGCCCTTGTACAACATTTAGTCTGCATAAGGCCAGGTTTAGATGGTCTTTAGACGGACCTACAATTAAAGAAAATGACTACATTTACATTTGGCAGATGCTCTAATCCAGAGCGACATACATTTTTATCTCATTTTATACAAATGAGTCAACAAAGGTTAAGGGCCCAGCAGATTGGTGGCAACCAAGCGACCACATCTCTACTCATCACATTTACATTTTCAGACTGAATATTCCGGACTCGTGCACTAAAAACTAAAAAAAGTAAAAAAACAAACAAAAAAAAACAAACAGACTTGTAAACAATATGTAAATAAATGTCAATAAATAGATAAATCATGACAGGTTTATGTTAAACTGTGTTAAATAAAAATACTTCCTCCGAAAGTATTGGCCAATTCATTCAACAGTTAAGCTAATTCATTTCTCAAAGACATTTGGGTTTAAGATCAAACCGTGACTAAAGCCGCGTTCACACTGCAAGTCTTAATGCTCAATTCGGATATTTTGCTCAGATCTGATTTTTTTTTGGCTGTTCACATTACCTTTTAAAATGTGGCCTATATCAGATACCAGTGTGAACTGTTTGCTGTTTCGAACTGACCCGCATGCGGACACGAACAATAACAATGACGTCACACGCAGCACGCCGTTGCACCAAAGTTGGCGAGGTTATGGAGGAAGTAAGTATTTTCATTTTTCTTTCTAAATGTTTGTGTAATGGCAGCACAGAGACGCAGTGTTTTGAAAATTTTCGGATGTCGAGGGCAACTTTTGATTATTTGATCCATTTTGTAGGCGTAGTTACGTTTGTGTGCGTACTCGCCGGCGCATAATTGTGACAAATGTCGATGTAGATTGACTTAAACGTCGCATCAAATCCGCCTTGGTTGTTCACACTGCGGCCACATTGGAAAAAATCAGATTTAGGTCTGATTCAGGACCACATATGGAAGTGGCCTGAATCTGATTTGAAAAAATCAGATCTGGGCTAGATTTGAGCGTTCACACTACTCCTGAAGAAGTCTGACCTGGTCACTTGACCCCAAAAAAATCAGATTTGGGCCACTTTTACAGTACCTGCAGTGTGAACGTGGCCTATGAGAAGAAAGGCTAGAATTCCGACATCTATTTCCAGGTATTTATACAGTACATAAATGTGTTAAATGATGTAGAACTTTTTATATCAGAACACCCAATATTTAGGCAGGCAAGAATACTGGAACATGACCGAGAACTGAATATGTGACTGGTTTTTTTTTTGTTTCTTCTTGTTTTTTGTGACGCACTAAAAACATAAAAAGGCAGCTGAAGTCATAGAGAAGAAGAAGCGTATCAGCAGCAGTCTACTTTACATTCTAAAATAAGGCCAAATAATTATTTACAGCAAAAAAAATCCAGACAAATATCATACAGTGAAAAGCCAGATTGAACCAGTTTGATCTCCATAGTATGACAGTGTACAAGCCATTTCCTTCCACTGAGAAGAGCTGGCTCTGTTTATTCAAACGCTGCCCTTAGTGAACGACTGGAATTACACACACTTGTACGCACATACACATAGTCAATTTACTTGTATGTGCTATACAAAAACAGGATGTAAAATGAGTAGTATTCAATGCGGTAGAGAACAAAATCACATTTCCTTTATAGTAGTCTTTTATAATAACACACCTCAGGTAACACTCAACAAACAGAATTTGGCTTCTAAAAAAAAAAGGCACAGGAAAAAGAAAATGAACAAAGAAGACCTGAATGTGTAAACAGACTCAACCGCTAAAAAAAGAACTAGCACCGATTTCATGTTGATTAATACTGTAATTAATCTAATTAGGATTTAGGCGAATTTATTGCATAATGCAGATTAAGGATGATGAATTCCATGACAACAAAATGTGACAAGCAATTTTCTTCTTGCGTTTGATGAAAATATTCTTTAAGTCAACACAGGACCAGACACGGCTTACAATTAAAAATTCACACGTACACTTTTATTTTTTTTCACAGTATTTTTTTCCACACAATTTCATGTGTTTTTTTTTAGTTATATTTTTATGCTTACATGAATGATTTATTTATTTTTATGTAATATTTATTTAATTTCAATCTTTTCCACAATCAGGGTGTCATTTTATTCGTTTACAAATATAAATTCCTCTCCACTTGCTCACTTTTATTTTACCAATCCTGAGGAATCCAGAAATTGTACCAGTTCCAGTTGTGTTAAGTGTCATGAAGATTTTGGACCTTCAGTGAGAAGATGCCAGCACTGTGAGGATCCTGAGGCATCTAGAGATGTATCAGCTTCATGAGGATTCGGACCACCAAAGTGAAGATACCGTCTCCATGTGGTCTTTGAGGAGATCAAGCACCTAAACAACACACAACTGTCGGACTGTATGTAGAAAGGATATTATTCATAATAACACACTTCGTAATTTATAACACTTTATAATCACACCCTTCAGTGTCACCTAAATGAGGATGAGGTTCACTTTTGAGTCTGGTTCCTCTCAAGGTTTCTTCCTTTTCCATCTAAGGGACTTTTTCATTACCACAGTCACCTCAGTCACCTCAGGCTTGTTCATTAGGGATAAATACAAACACATTTAAATATAAGTCTAATATTAATTGAATTCTTTTTCATTGAATACATCCTGACAATTGTTCCGTCGGTCAACTGACTCTAACTGGTGAAGTAATATAATAGCAAGAATTCAACAATTTATTTATTTTCATTTTTTCTATTTTCACACATAGGGCACTTGGTTTCATGAATAATTCTTGAACCTATGACTCCCGTGATCACATGAGGAAAACGGTCATGTAACGGGTGAGCTCCTTTCTTCTATCTTTAAACGGCTATGAAACGATTTGTTGTCTGATGAAATCTCAGGCCGCCGTGATGCTTTGAGAAGAGTTTGCATAATGAAATCTGATAGGTTGCCAGCACAGAGGTGAGATAACATCAGTGCTTTGTGGAGGCAGATTAAATTTTTATGGCGCTGATGATTTGCCTCTGTAATAATATCTATTTGATGGTTATGTGGCCTTGGGATATTAAAAAAAAAATCAGTGGTGTGATGCTACACAGATTCAGATGTTCTACAAGATGCCCTTTCCTATTTGCCAGTCCGAAATTTCAGATGGATCTGTCTTAGAGACAGGATGCTGTGCTTGCTTGGTGTGACACCCATCTGTATACATCACTTAAAATGGAATCGTGTTGTGTGGACACTGTGATTTCTCATGAACATGACCAAAATAATGTCCATCCATGCACACATTGCTGTCTCCATCCATTTTATGTATGGAGAGTTTATTTTATTTGTAGGCTTGCTTATGTTCGCTGTTCTGCTTTATTTGGGATGTGTAGCAAAAAAAATGGTGTTAGTGGCTTTCCAGATAACAAACCGCCTCACTGCAAGGGTTGGTGGAATCGAATGTGTCTTAGGAATTAATGGCAAAGCCCCCACCCTTCCTCGGTTCCTCCTGCAGGATCCTACCATCATTATCAGGCTTTAAAAGCACTGCAGGACAAGCGGTGCCTAGAAAAAAAGACAATACAAATAAATTTATAGCTGAGCATTCGATTTGCACACAAAGGCTTTATAGAGGAGAATCAATCTCTTACGGATGTATACATGAAGACGCGGACGTCTTACATCTTTGTTAGTACTAAATCCGAACATTCTTTTTTTTTTCTCAGTCGGAATGGTGTATCATTGTAAAAACAAGCTAACAAAATAACAAATATACAAAGCGTAGCCTGTTGTGTCTAGTCCTCAGCATTCTGTTTGCCGTCTGCTCGAGGGAGTAAATAAAGTCCGAATGACGCAGTAGCGTGTTTCATATTGACAGCCTGTTATTTACAACACATTCTGTCTAGCCCAAAGATTTACTAGTATCCCAGCTCAAGTTTGGAATCAGGCCATTGAGTGCACCAATTAAACTCAGACTAATATTAGGGTTCATCATTGAAAAAGAAGTTAAAAAAGCTTGCGAGGTTAATAGCTTTTTAGTTTTTCGGCTAATTACCAGCGTATAACCTCCTAAGAGCCGTACAAGCGCTCGGGCCTGAGGTATTCTTAAAAAAGAAGACTAATTATGTCAGCACTCTGGATTTTTGGCACCAAATGTGAGACTGGATAGCAGAAAATTTGAACCATTATTCTCTCTTCCTGCTGGCATTTTATTGCATGCTATCTATCATTTAAACAAGTGATAGTTGGAAACAATATTAAATAGGGGAGTTAAAAAATTCTACCGTCAACTTAGAATATGGTTGAGTTTCATCATAGACAAACAAATTATAACACACACACACTGAGAGACACTGAGAGACAATTTGTTCATGCATGGTATTATTCTCATGGTATTATAAGTCTTTCAAGTACATACTTATTAGGTGTCTCTTCAAAATAAAACAGTATAAACAGAACAGAAAATCTGTGCTTGCTGTAATTAGCTAAAGCTTTTGTTTAAACCTTCTTTTGTGTATTTTATACTTGTGAGCTTATTCACTTGCGGATTTTGAACAGTAAAATGTTACGATTTATTTGCGGTCGTTATGGCATTGTAGGTCACATGACAATGACAACATGGCGGATGTAGTATTTCCCGATTATATTCATTCTACACATATATACCAATCATTACAGGTTGTATCAACATGACCAGGAGCAGTAGATACCGAACCAGAACGCGATTCCGGATGGTTTGGTCCACATTAGCAACTTATTTGCTAATTAGCAGTGGTTTGTTCGATTGTTAACATCAGTACCATTAAAAAAATATTCCTATTAAAACCCTTTACTATGCTCTATATTTATGTTGTTCTCTAATAAGCTGTAATGTAGAATTACATTTGCCGGGGTGTGGAGTGGCTCTTGACTGTTTTGTAAACCAAGCCTTGACTTCCTTCTTATACACTATCTCAGGGACCTGCTGCAAAGAAACTGTGTTCATTCTAGTTTTACTACCAGCAATATTGTCTGAACATACAGTATTTACATACAGTATTTACACTGGTCGGTTGGCGCTGTTTCTGTTTACTGTCCTTTTTTTGTGTAATGTCTTTTTTGTAATTTGTGCATTGTCTTGTAACTTTTTGTCTACACTGTCTTTTGTCCTGCACTGTCTTATCTGTCTTGCTTGTCTTGTCCTGCACTGTCTTGTTTGTCTTGTCCTGCACTGTTTGCACCAGGTTACACAGCTGCACTTTATGTGGCTAGGACTGCTTACTTACAGTAAGTCCTAGCCCTGTCTTTGTTTTATGTAGCACCTTGATCCTGGAGAAACGTTGTCTCATTTCACTGTGTACTGCAACAGCTACAGTATATATGGTTGAAATGACAATAAAAGCTTCTTGACTTGACTTGACTCGACTTGGATAGACTTCAATATATTGAATCAAATCAAGATTCTGAATCCATTTTATGTGAAAAAAATCACCCCATTGGAGAGTAAATCTAGAGGATGATTCACCAAGTGTTCTCACAGTGGTAGGATGTGTGAATCTTTAGTCTGGGCTAGAAAAATATCAGCCCAAGCATCTATTTCATGTTGTTTATGTGTGTTGTTACTGATCTGTTAGTGGTGGTGTTGTTTTTGGTTTCAGAGAAGTAAATAATAAAACTTATTTGGTAAAAAAATAAAATGTCTTATTTTATGTATTGGTTCTTTGAAAACCTAAAGTGGTACCTTAGCGCTCTAAACCCATTTGAATCCAGTCAGCCCTGATTCAGCCTCTTTCCTGAAATCTGTGAGAAACTCATGACAAAAGACAGCAAGCTGCTACCTGCACTAAAGGAGTTCATTCACCACCTGGGATGGTGGCGACAGGTTTGTGGGCATTGCTAGAAAATCTCCTGAGGCCTATTCAGGGATTTTTTTTTTTTACTTTTGAATTTTTTTTCTGTGCTGCTTGTTGTTGTTCAGCAAAACCTTGTTTGGTCTTTTTGTTTCTACGGTGGCCTCATTGTCTTGTCCACTCAATACACTAGGCCTGCTCTAGCCGGCTACGTCTCACTCCAAATGACAATTATTTGCTCTAATGAGCTAGTGGCTGGAGCGTAGTTTTAGATCACTGCTCATTTTGACCATCTAATTAAAGCCACGATGCTTAATGGCTTTAATTAAATCAAAGTTGCCGTGCTGAATTTATCAGTAGGATTGGAAAAAAACGACAGCATCTTATCCAATCCGTCTGCTACAGCTTTTCCTCGTCTAAACTTTTGATTTTTAAAACAAAACAAGACGATCTGGCTCGACTGATAACTACATACTGTAATAGCCCACAAGGCCCATGAGTATTAATTAAGAAGCTTACTGAATCTAAAAGTTTATAGACTAGGTAAAACCACACTTGACTCAGAGCAGTGAGCACCACACAGTTTGCTTAAATCCCTCTTGATTAAAAGGTAGCTTTCGATAATTTATTCATAGTTTAGATCTAAAAAGAATACAGTTTATATTTCATAAGCTCTGATCCGTGTTACTTTAATACAATCCTGTGATAATTTGCTAATGATTTGTGTAAGGTGTTAAAGAAAGGGAAAAAAACTAAAGCAATACCCCGAATCCTCGGGGCATACTTTTAACGAATCTCAATAGGAATCCACAGATCCTCATTTGTTTAGAGATATTTTGAACTTTCTTAGGTTTACGTGAGCTATTTCTGTTTCACTGAATCACAGACAACATCCATGTAACGAACGCAGACTATAATGAGTTTGAAACACTGGGATTTTTTAATTAGTTAACAGCACAAGTCACCACAGTTTGCAAGCATTAGACCTTTCCAATTTTATTTTTTACACAATAAGCACAAAAGCACTCCATGTTGATCAGACTGTAAATATATTAATATATTTGTATTGTTAGATTTTTTTTTTATTGTTTTGACACCGTTAATTGCATGCAAAATTGTAAAATCTTGCAAACATTTTCAACAATTTTTTTCCACTGACAAATTAGGATGTAATGAAAAAGCAATGCATGAATCAGTTTATTTATATTTTGCAAAATAGATCCAATTAAATTCATTTTATTTAAGAATATTGCATAAATGTTCAAACAATAAATAAAATAATAACAATGCAAGAGGGATTTAAAAAAAACTATTGGTTATAATAATAACACAAACTTAATTTTACAGAAATTAAATGTCAAGGTGCTAACACACACCAACATAATTACACACAACATATTGTGTGATTATGAACTCGAGTGATGTAGCCGAACCTGAAGTCACACAATGACAATGACAGACAGAAAAAAGAAAACAAAACAAAACAAAACAAAACAAAATTAAATTCAATTAAATTCAATTAAATTCAATTAAATTCAATTAAATTCAATTAAATTCAATTAAATTTTATTTAATTTTAAAAAAACCTTACGGTTTAAGCTACTTTGAGTTTAAATCCGAACACCGATCCGAATATCTGGAGCACTAAACAGATTTAGATAAAATAAAAAAAATTCTTCAATTCTCTATAAATTGAACCAAAGGAATATCAGACTACAAATCATATAGAATCGACCCCTACAATACAGAGAGCCTAGTTTTATTTTTGCCTGATCTCTATGAAAGCCTGTAAGGGATAAAATGCATTATGGGACATTTCATCATCCTTACGCTGATTCTCAGACTGATTTACTGTTCGTTCAAAAACTAGGTTCGAACGCATAACGTGACTTTCTCACAGACGGCTGTTTTATACTGTTTTATAAAGGAGACGTTGTTTTTCTTGAGAGGTCCTTGTATTTGCATGATTGTATGTATGTATGTTTTTACTATGTAGTGTTTATGTATGGCTGTTACCTTGTACTGTATGTAGCATTTTAATATGTTGTCTATGTATGACTGCTACCTTGGCCAGGTTTCTCTTGTAAAAAAGGTTTTTGATCTCAATGAGACTTCCTGGTAAAATAAAGGTAAATAAAATACTATGTGCTATGACATTTTTCAAGACCATCAATAGGAGGATGGTACGTAATTATGCAAAATGAACAGGACAGCTACAAAAATACAGCAGTGGCTATAAATGAAACATGCTAATGGACAGAAAAATATCCTTATTACCTCAAGAATGTTGTTCAAAGAACACAGTAATTTTTCCTCTTATCTTTAATGTAGAGTCTGACATGGACAACACATCAGAATAGAATCCTTTATTTTGTCACATATACATTACAGCACAGTGAAATTCTTTCTTCACATATCCCAACTTCTGAGGTTAGGGTCAGAGCACAGGGTCAGCCTTGATACAGCACCCCTGGAGCAAAGAGGGTTAAGGGCCTTGTTCAAGGGCCCAACAGTGGCAGCTTGGGCCTTAACTGCTTGAGCCGTCATTACATGTTTGTTATGGAATTCTGCAAAGATTTTTATTGAGATTTTAATGTGACAGTGTGACAAATAAACCTATAGGACTGCTAAAGTAGTACAAAAGAAGTATTATTTTGGAATGTGAAATGAAATGAACCGATGCGCTGAGCTGTGTGATTAAACAGAGTTTAAGACGATTTTTGATTAAGCGATCTTGGTAGTGTCTTGGCCACTCACTGTTATGATTCTTAATGAGCCTTTTACTCTTTTAAGCTGATTAGAAGCATTAATGCTTTGTTGTTTATGTGGCAGCTGGCCATATGAGCAGAATGTTCTCTAGCTTTCACAGGACTACATATGCTGGTGGCCTGATAAAAAGAGAAGATCTCCTACAGAGACACAATTCAGCATTCTGCTTTGAAGGCTTGATACTAATACCACAAATAGATTTAAAAAAAAAAAACATATTCTCAGAGACTTCCAGAGAAGTGATTTTCCAGTCTACTCGTGGATGATTTCTCTAACTAAACAATCCCACAGTCACTGAACCGATAGCTTTGGAGGTGTTCTTGGCTTAGCAGACACAGCATCACATTAGAGGCATGAAACGATCTTTGGCACATGTGAAAGAGATGAAATTTCTGCCAGTGAAATCTGGGCCATTGGGTGTCTCGTGTGTTTAGAACGATGTCATACTCTGTCCGTGATGTCTCACTGATGATCTATGAGTATA
Organism: Tachysurus vachellii; assembly: GCF_030014155.1. NCBI lineage: Eukaryota > Metazoa > Chordata > Actinopteri > Siluriformes > Bagridae > Tachysurus > Tachysurus vachellii. The sequence continues at coordinate 4,890,397 of NC_083476.1, read as the reverse complement.
AACATGCACAGCCCTTTGGCTCATTCTTAACTTTCACTTAAATATACAAGCCTTCACCTCAAATGTAACAAGTACTCTGCGGTAATACAACAACTCTGACAAGAAATGTATTCTTGTATAATTAGAAGTGAACTTTCTATACTGGGCCAACGTATATCAGAGTCTCTGCCTTTAATCACCTCATGACCTTTCCGTTCTATCAAACGAAGGACGTGTGGTCTCCTATTGGGTGAGGACGATTTATTTTGACACGCCATTTCTTTGAATAAAAACAAGGCATTACTGCATGGCTACCTCCATCTCAAGCTCTCAGGCTTCCCAAGGGAAAAGGTTGATAAGCAATGGCAGGAGGGAGGGTAAGAAAAAAATCAATACCACAGTTTTCTCTAATCAGTTTGAGAGGAATTCTACATAAGCTAGTGTCTTCAATTAACTGTCAAAACCAGTATTGGACCAAGAGACTTGTTTACCGGACCAGCTCTTTGATTTAGCACAAAAAAAAATAAAGAGAGAACGTTTGAGAGGAATGTTGTAAAGCTTTGAAATTCATTGCCACATCACTAAATATGGAAATGTTTCACTTCGTATAATGCGCAGATGGACGTAGCAGGAAATAACAGACGTAATATTCTGTCTCGTGAGACGTAAGAAATTTCATCTTAGAAATTCAGTTCAATTTGATTCGTATCACAGTTTTACCGGTAACATTGTCAGGAAGCAGCTTTACAGACACCTGGATGTAGATTTAGTTCCCTTGTGAGCAAGGTGAAGAAGAAAGTGGTGAGGAAAAACCCACATGATGTCATAATGAAGACGTATAATGCATGGCGCCTGTCCTCGTTTTGGTGGGATGAAACACTGTAAAAAATATATTTTAGCAAGTGATAATATCTTGAATTTAGTCAAATTTCTTATTATAAGATTAAAACCAGATATAAAATTATTAAGACAATTTCTAGGCATGTTTTACTATTTTAACCAAAATAATCTGCCAATAGAAAATGAAAATGCAAAGCTTAAAAACAGTGAAATACGTCTATAAAATCGATTTGATCATTTTTAATAGGAAATAATAGATCGTATTTGAAGATATTCTAAGATGTCTAACACATTAATCTTTTACATCTGAATACTGTTAATACAACCAGTACTAAATGTGCCGTTCTGACGTACAAATCTACCGTATCCAAGTGAAATCCGCCGAAGCATGGCAGAGACTTGGGCATTAACTGTCTTTAGTCATCTCTTGCACTAGAGTGTGGAGGAAGAAAAGGAATTTTTTCATTTGAAGATTTAACATTACACTGTGTGTTTGAAAGGCTTATTTCAGAAGTAAATACGCAAAGCGAGTGATTTCCCTTCATAAGGAGATTTTCCTCCAGCAAGTCATATGTTTACCAAAATAATTTATCAGATGTCTGTGTTGTTACAAGGTTTACACATTTCCCCCAAACGACAACAGCACCGTTGTGCCCTTTTATAATTAGAATGATTCCCTGCAGCAGGCAAGAATGTGAGCTGGACAGATTTACAACCGACTCTCCAACCTCGGCTTTTAGTGCCTCCGCTGCACCTCGACCGAGCAGGACAGGGAGAATAAATAACCCTGTGAATCAGACCCACGTTTTAATCACCCACAATGTCACAATTTACAGAGTCACAATTTGCAGTCCCTTTTCCAGAAGAGCATATGACACAAGGTGAAGTTGTTAAATTCTGCACCACGACTGGGATAATGTCACCATTTTTATTTAATGTAAGCAGAGAGAGAGGCTTGAACACAGGACGTGGGTGCAGTCACACTATAAGTCAGTAGTAATGTTGACATGCTGGGGCTTTTCTTCATGGTTAGGTGCCTTCAGCAGTCACACACCACCCGTATCTGTGTGAAATCTGATGAAGGCCATAGTCCGTGGCACAGACAGTTAGCTACACCAACAGACACCCCAGGGACAGTTCTTCACCTCTGAAATATATCTATACATAGCACAGTGCAAGTTCACAACCCTTTCTATTTATGTATATATATATAAAGGCTGGCTGAAGTTGCAAAGCAACAAAACTGTCAATATTTCAAGCGCATCTGGGAGCTTAGTGGAGCAGCAAGAATATCAGTTGTAATCACTTTAGCCATTAGTGTGCATTAATCTTCGGATGGATTAATGTAGATAAATGGGGATCCATTGACATTCACATTTCTCATTCTAACTGGATGATCTTTCTTATGTGCCTCAGTGAGTTTCTGTGACAATCCACTGCCTGCTATACAGTCCACTGAATTATCTGTTATTTTTCTCCCCCCTGGTGCCCAAAACACTCTGCCTCTCTTTGCTAAGTAACACAAGTCTGTAGAAAATTATTGTACTACTGCCTCTTCCTTATGCCCTTTTGTCCCCGTCTCTACTATCTAATCCATTTGGCTAATAACTATGTCCCAGGCTCCGACGCACCACAGTTGCCCCATATGGATGACTGACAGGGTCCAGGGCATGTCTGACTCACCATGCTTGTCCAGATGCCGCCTCTACAGGGAAGCAGACGAGTGAATGAGCCTTGATTTATGGATCCCAATGGATAGGCCTCATAAACCTTTCAAAGCACTCCATTAATTAACCACTGGATCAGTGAAGAAGGCTGACTGGGGAGCTTTTCCCTTGATTACTGAGGTTCAGTCCTCAGCAACAATGAGCTTCCTGGACCTCCCTGGTTTCATAATATCCTCTGTTCTTAGTGCCTTGCAGGGGTTTAAGCCACTGTTTCTCTACGCTAATAAGCAGCAACTTACTGCAGACACATGGGTCCCCGAATAAAACATGTGGGTTTTGGTTCGATTCCAGACTGATGGCTGTGAGGGATGCTGGACACTTTCTTTTGAGGTTGCATGTCATTTTCCACATGAAAGGAGTAGAGATGCAGATATTAGCTTGCCAGCTGGCTGCAACAATCAACTCTTGGATGAGGCAGAAAGGGTTGGGACTGATAAAGGAATAGGATTGAAGTGAAATGCTGATTTTATACCAAGTTCTTTCAAATCTAAGCATGACAGAGAACCCTGAATGCAAAGCTTCTTATGCCCGGAATGGTGTGATCTCATTATTGGCTGCAGGGGAAATAAAAGACACCAATCATTCAACCATGGATGTGTCCCAAAAAACCTACTTTTACAGGGCACTCGTAGGGACTGTATGCATTTACAGTGACACAAAAGCATTCTAACATTTGGCAAATAAATCCTAAAATGGTGAAATGAAACATTAGGATTAATTAAAGGCAGGCAAAAACCTTAACAGTGTAAAGAGTGTGGGCAATGTGAATAAACTGACAGTAACAACACAACTAGTACTGCTAACCAAGTTAGCAAATGCAGCTACCGACTAATGATTGAGCATTTAATAGTATTAAATAAATAGTAATAAAGTCCATTATATACCTGCTATCTAACAGTTGCTAGTAGTTGTTGGGTATATACTGTACACTTAACAAATGTTGATCAGAAAATATAAATACTCCATTATGGCCTTAAGCTAGTGACATTTATTTGTTATTGGTTTCAAAATATTGAATGACCGTCTTACATTATGAGATACAGTGCCATCAAATCAAGTATATCAACCAGGTGCCACTGGCACATTAGAAATAATCATAGTGTTCACATAGTGTGTAATTCACTCTGCGTTTAGACAGGTTTAATATGAGTGTCATACTGAGCCTCTCAGTAAAATCATCCCTTCCCACATTTCCCAGTGGCATCACTTGTGTCTCGTATGTATTGAACTGCATTTGAGTGTTGAATGACTAATATTTGTCAATCTGTTTATTCATTTATTTTCTTGAAATGGAGTACCCTGAGGCAGATGTGGCAATGGAGGTTCATCTTAGAGCTTGACTCAGTCACTGAAGCGAGTCCATTATACCAGCATTGTCACCAGCTGAACTCTGATTAGTCCATTTTCTTCAATTGGAAGTGGGATGAAAACAGATGGCTTTGACGATGAAGTTGATGCGAATGCAACAAATCCTGCTTCCTTGAGCAGCAGGCCAATTAAAACAACACTAAACCCACAATGAGAAGCACGTCGAAGAGAACAGAACAGAAAAGAGTGACAGATATGTCTAATTGAGCTGATATACAAGGAGAAACTAAATTAGTTCTTGAAGAGTAAGGAACAGGGGGGACAATTACATCCATCCTCCTTTGTTGATTGCTCAGTAGTCTTAGCATCACTTCCAACCAGGCCAACTACCTTTACTACAACTAAAACTATAAACCTTTTTTTTTTTTGACATTTTGCATAGGAAACAATTTCACTATAGTACCAACGTATTTCTAATGTATCTTTATATCTAACGGGTCTGTATATCATCCACTGGTTGCGACCATTGTTCGCTCTATAATCCAATTCCTTCAATCAATCTTTGCAATATTTCCTTCCCTATTTAGATGTTTTCCTTGTCATTTTGACAGATGAATTTCGTAGAATCCTTTAAAATCTGTATTGTTCCCACAACAATAGAACTGCTTTTGTATACATCACTGATACATTTTCTACCATTTTCTACACAATACCTTTAAGTATGCAAATTCATTTGAATTTGTAATTATTTACTTCTAAGCCCGCCCAACACACACACGCATACACACGCACACACACTCACACACACGCACACACACACACACACACACACACACACACACACACCCACACACACACGCCTCAAAAAAAGGCCACCCAAACATGTGCTTTTTCCTCCAGAAATTGGTATAAAAACTCTGGCAATCCTGTCTATAATCTAGGGCTCGTAAATACAAATCTATCATAGTCAGGTAAAGTGAAAAACAACTTTTCATCTGAATGACAAAAATATTCTGGGACCTTTTTTTTTAAAGAATTTTAAAAGATTGCCGGTCAGGAAAGGCTTCAACTTTTCCCTACCTGGACACTAGGGGGACATTCTGGCAGTTTTTGTGTCTATGCCACGTGCCATTATTTTTGGTTATCACCTGTGTTACCCCCGTCCTTTCCTTTTCCATTCCCACCTCTGCACACATGTTCCTTATGTTTCAATGATTGTCACCATTATTTATACCAGTTGTCTCATGTCTGTTTTTTGCTATCTCTTTGTTTGTTGTCTCTTGTATTTGTGTTTCTGTTCCTGTGTGTTGTGTTTCCAGGTTCCTAGTGTTTCTAGCCGTTTAGAATTCTTTTCCCTTAAATAAACCACCTTTTACGTTATCCCTGTATTTGGGTCTTTTTTTTTACCTGTTAAGACATCCCCGTTTCCTGACGTTAACAGTCGTAATTCACTTCACGTCTCACATTTATCAGTTTAATGTTTGGAGATTATGAGTTAACGCAGATTCAGTGCAACTGGCTAGCAAAAACCCAGTGTTTAGTGAATCAAGAGTGCTTGAAATGTTGTCACATGACCAGGGACGCTCGTGTCTCCAAGCTTGTTCTCCAGCTTGGCAACAATCAGAAATGAATGTCAACTACATCCAAAGCTGTTCTCATCCTGCAATGAGAGCAAGTTTCCACTGTGGATTTGAGAATAAATATGCTTCAATGACAGCCCTTGACAAAAAGGGCAACGCACTTGAGTGATCCCAGACATTTGGCTGCTCAGCTTTGAAGAGCTCTTTGCATTTGGACAAAAGAATATAAAAAGAGTCCTTGAAGTTATTACACTAAAAAAATGTTTACAGACAATCTCTCAACAATAAGGTGTACTGAGAGTGATGAGGTGCACCCAAATGGTCGACATGGTCCACAGAGGATTGATCTTTTCAATTATAGTTAAGGTGCAGCATCAGTGGAATCGGAAAACAGAATTTGGTCTTGGCCTTCATCCGAACTATATTGCAATTAAGAGGTGATCTGAAAGAAATTCAAGGTCCGGGCTAGTCATTGCCCTCTAACAAGGTAGGATATAGCTTGATCTAATGGCTACCTTTAAATAAATCTGTATCATGCTCCATCATTTGGTTCAAATATTCACAAACTACACATCAGTGTCTCAGTGTCTGCTCAGTTTCTTGCTTCAATGTGCAATCCAATTTTCTACTTCCCCAGAGGTGCCAACATTGCTAACAAGAAAAATCCTAAAAAAAGAGTGAAAAACTCTTTTTTTTTTTTTTTTTTTACCAAAAATCATTTGGGAGTCTTAATGATGACATCATAAATAATAACACATTAGTATTGGCAATGGTGTTTAGCTATCTATTCATTCATTCATTTTCTACCGCTTATCCGAACTACCTTGGGTCACGGGGAGCCTGTGCCTATCTCAGGCATCATCGGGCATCAAGGCAGGATACACCCTGGACGGAGTGCCAACCCATCACAGGGCACACACACACACTCTCATTCACTCGTGCAATCACACACTACGGACAATTTTCCAGAGATGCCAATCAACCTACCATGCATGTCTGTGGACCGGGGGAGGAAACTGGAGTACCCGGAGGAAACCCCCGAGGCACGGGGAGAACATGCAAACGCCACACACACAAGGCGGAGGCGGGAATCGAACCCCCAACCCTGGAGGTGTGAGGCAAACATGCTAACCACTAAGCCACCGTGCCCCCATGTTTAGCTATTGTTTATCCTTATTGCTTGTGAATTCAGAAGTCACTATCTATCTAGATTAAAGTCAGTGTAAATGTGAATTTATCTGCTAGCAGGATCAAACCTACATTTTCCCCACATCCAATGTGGGTTTCTATTCCACCAAATGAAATTTAGTTATTAACATTTGGTTTAATATCGCTGAAAAAGCAGAATAGCATAATTATCATAAGTATCTCCTGTATCACCATAACAAAGGATTAAAATCATAAACACTACAGCTAAACCTCTCACTCCCAGGGATCATTCCTCACAAGATTTCCCCACTTAAACAACTTCATCTTTCAGAGCTAATAAACAGGGAATGAAATAAAGGTAACAGGCTCATTTGAGCCTTTGCTTCAGTTCATTATGGTTTGATTGCATTTGCATTTAAAACAGAAAACATCTAAGTATAATCGCGCTCACTGCGTAGTGACACTGGATGCAATAACAGTGTTGGACGCAACGTGTAACAACAGCACATAATCATTTTCATTTGGAAGCTTTTTATTTAGGATTCGCCAAGCTTATCGGAAAATGCATCCATGCTGCGAAAACGAAGAGGAAGAGAAGGATAAAAAGAAAAGACATGTCCTTTGTGATGAGTGGAGTATTTCATTAGCTGTCTTATTTCTTTCGTTTCTTACATGCCTTTTCTTTTATCCTCTCAGAGCTGCCAGCGTCTGACACAGATTTTTTTAGAAAATCAGAATGATGAAATTAATGTGTATTGATGCAAACATGAACTTGTGCTTTATGGTTTACAAAGTAAAAAAAAAAACAAAAAAAAACACTAATTTTATCCACTTCAGCTGCTTCATACAATATGCAGATTGAAACGGCTGCAATTATTTTTATTTTATTTATTTATTTTTTAATTGTAGTCTCCTATCTTAGTTTTCTTCAGAACGCAGATTTTAATTGATGCCACTCATGAATCCTTTCAATTAAAAATCCAACACACATCATTTTACACGAACCAGTGCTGTCTGCTTACCTTCATTAGTATCAACAGTTCTATATGGGTGTATGATCATCGCTGAATTTATCTACTGTATCTTGTGATCTCAGTGACCCTTAGAATTTTTAATAAAAGGAGAAATTATTATTGTTTAAAATGAACATTATGCTTAAACACTGTAGAAAATATTTACATTTTCAACAAAAATAACTGATCCATTTGTTCATCCTGAGTTAGTGACTTTTCCCGTTCAGGGTTGCGGTGGATCTAAAGTCTATCCCAGGAATGCTGGAGGAAAGGTTGGAGAATTCACCCCAGATGAGATGCCGGTCCTTTTCGTAGCATCATACACATAGACATTCACACATTCTCACATTGAGGGGGAATTTAGTGTAGCCAATCTGTCTAACAGCATGTTTATAGATAGCAGGAGAAACCCGGGGAACCTGGAAAACATGGATTTGAACTAATCAGTGCTACCCACTGAGCTGTGCATAAGTAGCTTTATGACCACTAAATAATAATTAGACTGCATGCAAACAAATGATCATAATTAAAAATAAATCTCAGTTTCCTACACTTGTGCTTCACATGTAAAATCCATTTGGCATCCATTGTTCTGTGGATAACCAAGACACAATAAAATGCAAAGTTATGTAAAGTAATATATCGTCGCTGTCGGGCGGAAACCTCGTATGTCCAAATTTGGTCAATGCCATATTTTTTCACATATCGATGCTATTGGTCAGTCCCCATGTGGGTCTGTTATTTTTACAAGTTATTAACCAATCTAAAGTCTTGAAAATAGCTTGAGCACAAATCTCATAACTCCATTGGACACTTCAACTGTCCACCTCTTCCTCACTCCGTGTGAGAGCTTCGCGGCATATCTCTCCTCAAGAAGTGTCGCAACGAATCAACACGTCTTCTGAGATAAATGTCTTCAAAACACTGGGCTCAAAGAAAAAAAATTCTTGACCCCCGCTAGTTCTGGTGCTCGTCTGAGGACAGGAATTTAGCGCAAGACAATCCACTGCAACGCGGACGAAACCCTGTGCACTGCAGATAAGGTACGGTGTTTTTTTAATTTTCTGAAAAATAACGGCTTTGGAGATATGAGGATTCCGCCTGACAGCGACGACATATTAAAAAAAAAACTAATACTATTTAAATAATCAATATTAGAATAGTTGTAAATATGCGACTCAGAAAATACAGCGCCTTTACCACTGGAGCTCCAACTAGTGCTCTGAATCTTGTTATTGTCGTTTTATTAATATTTCTCTACACAATAATTTTGACATCAGTAAAGAAACCTAGACTATTTTCATGATTAAAAGAATATTGTGTTTAAAATAAAATAAAAGAGCAACAGCACGTTTAAGCAAAACAAAACAAAATACCGCCGCATATTATTGAGTTTTGCTCATTTTCCAAATGGTTCCAGTAATTCTGGCTGAAAAAACTATCCTCAGAGCCATTATGTTAATGCATGGACACCAAATCAATCTCACAACATTTCCCAACAATTCACAAAAGCCTCCACAAATCTGTCACAAATTGAGAATGGGTCGAATGCCACTAGACGAATCTCTCTGTGCTCTGATAGTGAAGTAATAAATGGAGTATTATTGTGTCATTACAACCTCCTGTGATTTCAAGAATAAAATTGTAATAAAAAAAAAAAAAAGAAGCCATTGCACAAACCTAGAACAGACAGGCTTGGTGCTGGAATTCAAATGACATATTTATTTGTCTCTTGAGAAGTTCAAGCTGATTCCAACGGGAAGTGGAGCTCAAGATTGCCGTCTCATGGGAAGCAGTAATTGGGCCATTCTGTGAGCAGTAACTGTGCAGCTCTTTACTCGCTCCATCCCTCCATCGCTTGCTTCTGTTACAGATCAGAAATCTCAGTGTTCCTTTGTGAGGTGGAAGTCGAGATACAAACATTTTTTTTTATTATTTTTTATTATTTTTTTTTTTTGAAGATGTGGCATGTATAAATATTCACTCCGTTGGATTTTTCCATGTTTAAGTGTTACAACCCAATCTGGAACTGAGATATACTTACGATTGGGATTATATATAATTACACAAAACTTTTTTGGACTACAAACACACTACATCGACACTTACACAGCACACTTTGCACTTTTATTCACTTTATTCAAAACATTCATTCTCTATTCATCACTGTATATCATCAGTCACTGTACTGTGTTCATGTGTTACATTTTTTAAAAAATATTTTGTCCATCTAATTACCTCTAGTCAAAGGCACAGCTAATTCCATGCAATTTTATTTCATTTTATATCTCTTGGTATATTGGTATATTATTTATTTTAACGTATTCTTGTTTTATAATACAGGCAGACGTATTTTACTGCATTTTGTAAACAAATAAATAAAATTTGCATTTGATTCGAATTTGAAATTAGAATATTAAAGTAGGGATAAAATATCAATAATTTATCAATAATAATTTTTCACAATTTCCTAATCCCTAAGCTGGTGCAAGCATTTGCCTTCAAAAATTGCAAAATTATTTTAAAAAGACTGTGCGAAATTAAAGGGATATGGGACCTGAATATAATCACTTTTGTTTCTATTGGGCCTAGAAATTTCAAGAGAACATATCTAAACAAACATTGTCATGAAGAACAGGAAGCTATCAAAGCAAGCGTTAAAAAGGAATCGATCAGGGTTTGTTTGCAAAAATCAGTGACCTGAGCATTCATCAGAATATGTCAAAAGACCTTGGGAAATTCAAGTTTTATAGAAGAGTGGAGAGACAAGAAACCATTACTGAAAAAAGCCACTTTGTGGACACGAGCACTGAACTTTTTAGCCTTTAGTTTTTTATATCACCCTGAGAACACCTCCACCATTGTGAAGCATGGTGGTGGTAGCGTCTTGCTCTGGGGATACTTTTCATCAACACATACTGGGAAAATAATCAAAGGACAGCACATCCATAAAGGAAAACCTTTTCTAGTCTGCTAGAGTTTAAGACTGGGGTCTTGCAAACCTGGGGTGTTCAAAGCTAAGAATCTGAAATTGTTGGCCCAGTCAAAGCCCAGTCTTCTGTCTTATTGAGAATTTTATAGCAAGACTTGAAATTTGGGGGGGGGGGCACGGTGGCTTAGTGGTTAGCACGTTCGCCTCACACCTCCAGGGTTGGGGGTTCGATTCCCGCCTGCGCCTTGTGTGTGTGGAGTTTGCATGTTCTCCCCGTGCCTCGGGGGTTTCCTCCGGGTACTCTGGTTTCCTCCCCCGGTTCAAAGACATGCATGGTAGGTTGATTGGCATCTCTGGAAAATTGTCCGTAGTGTGTGATTGCGTGAGTGAATGAGAGTGTGTGTGTGCCCTGAGATGGGTTGGCACTCCGTCCAGGGTGTATCCTGCCTTGATGCCCGATGACGCCTGAGATAGGCACAGGCTCCCCGTGGCACGATGTAGTTTGGATAAGCGGTAGAAAATGAATGAATGAGAGAGAGTGAGAGACTTGAAATTTGCTGTTTACAAACAGCCAACATTCAGTCATCTGACAGTTAGCCAAGAAAAGGGAAATGTTATGTTAATATTGTTCACCTTTAAATGTCAGGCATGTTGTATTAATCAAATGAAAAATTCCTAATTAAATCAATTTCCTACAAAATGTGGAAACAGGTGTGAGTAGTGGTGCAAAGTAGTGGTGCAAAGTGAGTACTGTAGGAATGGAGAGAATTTAAGATTCGGTCTCAAGGCTTCGTCCAGTGACAACAGATAATCTAGATTCCAATCTTATCTGCTTGCCTTATCTTAAAGGTTTTATTAGATCCTCTTTAAAATAAAAGCCTCCTGAATAAACGAGGGATGGAGGGTTTTCAAAGCAGATCATACCCCACTAATTTCAAACGGTAAATCATTCTTCTTGTTCACTAATTAGCCACTGCATCCAATAAATGTATTTATATGATTGTGCTGTAAAAGAAAGTCTTTGTTGTGGAAGATGTGAAGTGGATAAAAAACAAGCTGCACTGATGAAATGAGGTCAAATTATCTGTAGAGAAACAAAAGGGGAAAACTTTCAAATCGTCTCAGTAAACACATTGTGTTGTGTTGAACTTCAAAATACACTTTAGCCTTTAATATGTAGCGTATATTTACAGATGGAACTGTTTCTGATATAGGAAAAAAAAAACCTGTGTCATGTTTGACAGAGAAGTTGTCTGGCTTTCAAGTGGATGTAGTGCCATCAAAATAACATCCGCTACATGAAAGATGGACAGGTTGTTTTTTTGGGCCATGGTAGGCTGCGTGCTGTAAGATGATAGAGCGTCCTCATTTTAACTGGCTGAACAGCAGACGTTCAAAGCCAGCTGCTATGTAACAGCCTTTAAACAATGGTCAGCAAAACATACAGTGTCTCTCCCAGGGCCTGCTTTAGGAGCGAAACAAAAGCAGATCCATTTCTCAGCTTAATAGGAATCCTACTGCTTTTGCTTGCCGATGGAAACAAAAGCCCTGAAAATGGCCAAGCTAGCTCAGAGAGCTCAAACAGTGCTAGCTCTGTGTTCTCAGAGTGGGCACGTGTAAAGGCCTTTGTGCCCTCCGATTGGCTAGACAGCATTATTATTTAGCAGATATCTTAAAATCTACAAAAGAAAAACCCTCAATTTTAATAGTATTTTAATTGTAATTATAAATCCCACTCATCTCATGTGAGTTGCCTTTTCTCATATGCGCATTCTAGTTTAAAAGGAAATAGCGTTGCGGTTGTGGTAAAGGCTTTTTGTTGGAGCCATTAAGAACTGAGTCTTGTCCCCTTGTTGCTTGACAGGTGTGACTGTCATTTATGGCTCCATGGCATGTGTGTAACATGAACTTTCACCTCTAGAGTCTGTTCATACATGTGACACACACACACACACACACACACACACACACACACACACACACACACGTTATTTCTCCTTCACGCACACCACAGTCACCAAGGCTTGGGGCACTTATGCAACACACACATACAACAAACTTTGAAAAACAAGTTCATTAAAGTATATGAGAGAAAATCCTTGTGCCTTAGTATTATAATTGCAGCTGGAGTGATCAGACTTTTTCCCTTCTCCATCATGCACCCCTATCTCGCCCTTGTGGCACTGTCACGTGGTACTGGACTTCTGTGTACTGTTGACTATTTCAGCTGTACGTTTATTCTTTTTCTGGTAAACGTGGTTGTGCAGGATTCCTTCTAGTATGGCTCTCAAGAGAAACAAGGCAGATATTAGGATCTCAAAGTATACGTACAAAAGGTACAACTTTTAATTTAAATTTAAATTAAAATTGATTAAATCAATCAACTACATAATCAACCAAGTATTGACCCATTCCCATTAAGTAACTCACTAATCAATCAGATAAACTACCAGTTAATCAATTAATTAATTAATCCAGTCCAGATTAAAATTAAATTGTTGCAGTCACTCGGTAAATTCTCCCAACTGGTTTATCATCCTCATCTAACAACTCATTTATAACATCATGTAATGATGTGTCCTCTAACCTGTTAGAGAATGCCCCAGATTGGAAAGAAAACAATCTCTTGTTTTAGATACAAGTATCAGGATGATTCAAGGCCTTACTGGCACAGAGTTACAGAGGCTAGAATGGAGGTTTCATTTCCACCCAAATAATTTTACTGGAAAAAAACACTACAAAACACTACGGTAAACACAAGCCATGAGCTAATGAACAACTCAAGGTCATAGCCACACGTCTTAGCTTACACAAAAAAAAAATTTTAAGTCAAAAAGACCCAAGAATGGGTTTTATGTGAATGTTTTTCACTAGGCAGTAGTATTCGCTCAAAAAAAAAAAAAAAGTCCAGTTTTACTTTATTAAACGTATGGCACGTATCAGATGGCTTTGATTCTTGTGTTAGATCTAATAGCAAATGGGAAAACCTTCACAGTGTGATAGGTTTACTAAACTAGAACTACTGAACTGTTTCTTTTACATATATATTTATTACAAGTAAGCTTTTAAAATTCTCTATCTAGAATGCTGTGATTTGAGTCTATAGGTTGACAGTAACAAGGCATTACTGGTTAGCGGTGGCTCAAAGGATCAGAGTTCAAGCCCCAGCACTGCCAAGCTTCCACTGTTCGGCCATTGAGCAAGGTCCTTAACCCTCTCTGCTCGGGGGCACTGTATCATGGCTGCATGACCCCAACCTCCAAAGTTGGGATATGCGAAAATAAAATTTCACTGTACTCTAATGTATAATGTGACAAAATAAAGGCTTCTTTTCTATAACTACATGGCCAAAAGTATGTGGACAACTGACCATCACACTCGTATGTGGTTCTTCCCCAAACTGCAGCCACAAAATTGGAAGCACAGAGTTGTCTAGAGCAGGGATGTACAATATTATGCAGAAAGATTGGACTCCCCTGATCTAGAACATTTTTGTATTCTGTAGCCTAATCATTCATTGAAACAACGGCATGACAATGTACACAATGCAAGGTCCTAAAGGAATGACTTGCCTAGGTTGGAGTGAAATAACTGGAGTGGCCTTCACAGAGCCCTGTCCTCAACCCTATTGATATCTGTTGGGATAAATTGGAACATGACTTCACCCGAGGCCTCTTCTCCTGACATCCGTGCCCTACCTCATTAATGCTCTTGTGACTGAATGATCACAAATCCCCACAACCATGCTCCACAATCTATCGGAAAGCCTTCCCAGGAGAGTGGCACCTAGCATACCAGCAAAAGGGTGACTAAATCTTGAACGTTATGCTTAAAAAACGCATGCAGTTTGATTAGTCAGGTGTTCACATACAGTACATACAACCATACAGTGACAGGAATTCAGAGTGACTGAATGTGCTTGACAGATTTATACAACAGCCAACAGTGTTAGAGATACACCACACCCCTGCTGAATACAATGCTGCCTTTGAAGTACCTCAGGGACTCATGCCACATCGACTGCAAAGTGTGAAAAAATACATGCACTATATCATGTTCATCTTTTGTTAGTAACTATGCTTAATATGCATAATACATACAGTATAACTCACTTCACTGTTGATAAAGCCATTTCTACATTATTTTTCTAGATGTATTTGTGTCAAAACATGATTTTTCATTTTTGGCTCAGTCACACTGACATTCTGTGAAATGTGACAATGACAATGTGAAACACATTTTTCTATACAGTAGTGCTATAATCATACATCTCTACAGGAGAAAATCTACAATCTTTTATGGACATCAGCACCAATCCACACATCCCCATACAGTTATTTGGTTCTCTATTTGAGTGGCTGTAATATATCCAAGTATTTCAGTGACACAGTGTGTGTGCATGGATCTAAGTTATGGCTAATCAAGAGGTCTGATTAGTGTCTTGACAAGCCTGAACCTCTAGTGATTATTTGTTTAAAACAGAACATGTGCCTGAGGATGAAGAGCAGAACTTGGAGGGTAACTCAATGGCTGTTTCGTGGAGATCCTAATACACAGCCTGCTTGAGTGTGAGAGATTGAAATCCTGCTACAAAATCTTTCTCAGTGTGTATTGCAGGCACACACTGTTTTAGACAAGCTTACTGCCCAAGGCAGAATGAGCACAGAGCCAAGGCTAAAGGTTGGCAAGAATCCTCATCCAATAATACACGGCTGTTCCTAACTCCCTCGATGCCCATAATGTCAGAGTAAAAAAGTAACTCTACATAATGAGCCCGTCTGCTCTCTCGTTTTCTGACGGAGCCCAACCACGACCCCCTTCTTGTACCGTTAAAATTAGATTCCCTCACGCTAAAGCAGTGTAATCCACTTATGTGTGCCTGGATTTTGTGTCTCTTCTATTCAAGACTAGGTGTATCTCTTTGTACAAATCCCTTCATCTGGTCCTCCCAGGAAATATTACATTTGGCTTCTACTACCAGCTGGGGGCTTGAGTAATGTCACACTTATTATACCGCATTTCTACAGACTACCTGTGCTACTGTAATTACTTCTCCAAAGTCAGACGGAAACCAGTGAGAAGTGCAGTTTGCAAAAAATCCACTACTGACATGCTACAAGTCTCCTGCCTCCACATGTACACCAGAAGTGTTTTGAATAATAATATGACAATATGATCTGAATGGGATAAAAAAACAGTCAGTTCTTTCACCCAAACAAGTGCACAAAACCGTTTTATGAGATTGCACATAGTAGACTGGGGACGTAATTGCATACGAATACATTATTAGTAATGTTAAAGTAATATGTGGTCTAAACAGACTAAGCTTAGTTTGCCTTGCAGCTTCAAGGTTGGACGTTTGATTCCCTGCTTTGCTCCGAGTGAGCACAGTCCAAACACATGCTGTAGGCTTATTGGCATCTCTAAATTGTACGTAGTGTGTGAACGGGTGTGTAACTGTGTGTGATTGGTTCCCTATGCACAGGGGGCCCCATCCTTATCTCCCAAGACCCTTGGGATACGCTCCCTGTGACCCTGTGTAGGATAATCGATATAGAAAATTGATGGATTGGAAAATGGATTTAATTTAGAAAGCTTGAATTTAGTTAAGACTAGAAATATACATCAGGAATGAAATCCCACAGGAGGTAGCAAAAAAAAGTTTAAAGGTTTTTTTTTACAGTGTCCTTAATATTAAACGTTAACTACTAGCTTTTTAGAAAGCAGGAAAAATAACTACATTTGTTAGAAAGAATCACAGGCAGATATGAAAAAAAATAAAAAATAAAAAAAATACAAGAGATGTTTAAAAAAGAATCTTATAAGTAGATGAGCCTAAGCATGAAGTTTTGACAAACTGCCAGAGAATTTACATAGCATGCTGGCAGAGCTGGCATATCTACCTCTGGGTTTGTTTTGTCAGTGTTACTGGTTGGTTTTATATTAAAAAAAAAAAAAAAAAAAAAAAAAAAGGAAAGAAAAGAAAAGAAAGAAAGAAAGAAAGAAAAATAAAAAAAACCCTTCATATTTAGATCCCACCCACTTCAGACAGTGGCATTGCACTGTAGATTCATGATGAATCAAAATGACTAGAATTGTTGGTTTTGTTGTGTTGCCATGTTTTCTAACCTTGTTGTCATAAAAGAAAAGCAAAGAAGAGTTTCTGGAAAATTGTCAAGATTCCACACATTTGATTTTCCACCCCACTCCTTCAAGGCTAAGATATTGCAATAGCAGAACAAGACCTTCATCATAAAGACAGCCTGTTGCCCTGAGTTGTAACACCTGCTCAATAAGAGACCGTATAAATCCTTCTAGGGCTAACATTAATACAGCATTAATCAGGCATGTATAGCACCTACTATTCAGTCAAGTGCAATCACGCTTAGACTTTCAATATGCTAAGGTCTCTGTGTTCTGTATACTGTGTGAAATATGCACAATACTTGAAAAAGCATCCAACCCACTGAATAACACGTATGGAAAACCTGATTAATACGATTCATTTACAGACGTGTCAACATCTACGATTTAGCTGTAGCATTTCCAATTCTCACCCCCCCTTCGATATGGGGTATGAGGTCCCAGATTTCTTGCTGCAGAGTTCAGGAAAACATTGCTTCATAGAACATATGGCTTATTTGTAATACCAATAATGCAGTGGTGACTGAAATAGTGCCAGGCTCACGTCTGGTTTGTCTTTGCTGACTGGTCTGATGGATGGTCTAGAGGTTATACAGGGTAGAAAAGAACAGGATTTTGGTGTAGACAGAGACAGAAACAGAGTTAGATGGTGAATTATTTCATATGGTCCAATGTTTCCACTGAAAGAGTGAATTGAAGCAGTCAAGTGGTCTGAGATTATACTAATTTAGCATCCTACCTAAATAAAATATATACCGCTACATTCTGGATGACACTAGGATAAAAATACAAATCTAAAAGAAAGACACTAGAAGTCTTTTTTTGCTTGATGAAGCGGCATATGCTAAGCAGACTAAATGAGAATAAAGGGAAATTTACAGAAGGGGAAAAGAAGTGCGATGTTAAAGACATGTTTGTTAAACAAGTACAGTAATTGTGTGCACATCCCACCTTCTGACAGGTGCAGGACAAAAGAAATTGCTAAAGTGGAAAAAATGTAATATCCGCAACACTTTATAACTCCCATATTTATGAAATTATTAAAAAGCAATAAAATAATAAAAGGCTTTTTATTAATTTTATAAATATGGGAGTTATAAACAGTGTTGCGGACAAAGACATGTTTGTACCTGGTAGGTGTTAGTTTCTTCTTATCGACTCTATGTAGATGAATGATGACTTTGGAAAACTGGAAAAATCACACAGTATATCGTGCTGTTTACATTTACAGCATTTGGCAGACGCCCTTATCCAGAGCGACTTACATTATATCTTGTTTTATACAGCTGAGCAATTGAGGGTTAAGGGCCTTGAGGGTTAAGGGAACTCACAACCTTCCGATTGGTTGCCCAACACCTTTACCACTAGGCTACAGTACCACATGCCCACATACCACATGCCCACATACCATTATGTTTATTGTTTTTGTTGTTAGCATGAAGCTAAAAACAGTGCTAGAAGTGTTTGTGGTAAAATTCGAATGTGGTAAAAAAGTTTTATTTGCCTGTCACATTTAGCAATTTGAGCACCTGTGAGTGTATTAAACTTCTCCTTATTCTGCGTAATCTAACTCCTTTCCATAACATAACCCCGTAGCATTAGAGATGAGCTTGTTTAAACATCCCACGGACTCCATTCATCCAGTAAAGTATTCATTAAAAATAAAAATGAGTTGTAAATGTATAAAATAATCCAGATGAATGAAAATGAAAAGCGAAGTATTCAGTTTGTAGGGATTTATTCTCAGTTTGCAAATTATACACTGAACCACAATGGGCAATTACACAAAGCGGATTAGTTCATTCTGGATGGTGAAGTTTTCTAGTTTGGAATGCAGAGACTTATGGACATGGCGGTCCTCATGGGATAAGCTAAAAATATATGACAGTAGACTGTCTACTATCTACAGCAAACCTGTACGAGGCCCGAGATTACTAGTTGCTTGCATGAGATTGATTTTTAATATGATAACTGGAAATCTGGAGGCTTTATTTGCATGCAGAACATTTCATACTTGTCATCATCATGCTGAAGCAGACCAGGGCTTATTTTGACCCTGTTTCACCTTTTCTAAGTGCAGAGGGAACACTGAGGTGGCTGAAACGATTCCTGAGCTAACTCAGGACCTCGGTGCTCAGCGCTGGCTGCAGTTGATGAGGCCATTCTTCACTTTGATAAAAGGAAGGTGTGTGGCATGGGACGAACACAATGGCACACTTTGCAGGTAAATTATGCCTCATGCTGCTCGGTAATCATGCTGCAGTCACGGCTGGCAGAGATTGCGGCTCCCGGTGGCATGTTGCTGAATGACCGCTGTTCTCAATCCCAGATCTTTGAGATCTTTGCTTTTTTTCTTTTATTAGATTTTGGCCCATACTAGTATAACCTAAAGTATTTGCTGGACAATGACTGGCATACAGCCATTCACATTCAAGGCATAGAGGGTTAAGAAGGTTTGGTGCTGGAAGTCCAAGACTGTCTCATTTGTGTAGCATTTCCAGTCAATGAAATGGGTCAGCAGTTTACGAAGCTCAAGCAAAGTAGAAAATTAAATCAGGGTGATAGAGGCAAAGAAGTCAGCATTTCAGTACATATGACCCCACTGTAAATTTTTATTTATTACATAATATAAACATCTATCTATCTATCTATCTATCTATCTATCTATCTATCTACATTTTCTAGATCATCATTCTAGATCATCATTCTCCATATGGAGAAGGTTTCTTGAGGAAAGGAGTCTTTAATTAGAGGCAAAGCTGGAAACTGGCTTCAGGACAATATGAAAACAAACGAGAAGCTGGTGAGAGAACTTTTTATAGCTGTTATGTTTTTATGTATAACTGCTTATGGATGTTAGGCATTAACTATAAATGTAAGTAGATAAAAAAAGGACCAGCTTTGGTATAAAACTAATAAATCACTCCAGGATGTG
The DNA here is from genome assembly GCF_030014155.1 of Tachysurus vachellii. Lineage (NCBI taxonomy): Eukaryota > Metazoa > Chordata > Actinopteri > Siluriformes > Bagridae > Tachysurus > Tachysurus vachellii. Next base: position 4,870,790 of record NC_083476.1, on the reverse strand, counting down.
ATGTAATTGGAAAACAATCAACATGGAGTGATAACATTAACTCTGCTTTGTGTTGGGTATCATCACACCATCCTGACATGGATGCATCGTTGTGTTTTATTCCTAACACAACTAATATTACAAGTTTACTGCTCCTTGTTCATTCCCTTTTGCTTCTTTATCATTTTAAGGGCAGTGCAGCTTAAAGCAACTAGAAGATTTGTGATGATTAGGTCACAACCTTGTATATCGAAACCGGTTTATCTCGCAGCAGTTATGCTGAGGTGATGCTCTAGCATAAACAAATGCATTTGTTTCCTGCGATTGCATTATGCTGAGAGACAGATCCTCAGAGGGACTTGCATGCAGAGGGTAGAGTCTGCAATTATTACATCCATCGTTCACAGCTGAGCTCCTCTGCACCCCTCCTTCATTTTTCCCCACTGCCCTGCGTGGTAAATGGAGGCTGTTATTGCTAACCCGAAAAGGCTCCGGGGGTCAGACGCTCTCCTCTGTGACTAAGGTGAAATGAAGACAGTGACAGATTGCACATAGTTGTCTTAGCGATGGAAGGAAAACTCCACTCCTGTGTGTAAAAACAGACACACCATTCTGCAGACAGGCATCATATACATTATTTACTCATTCGTTTATTCGAGGCTATTTCTATTGTTTATTTCATTTCTTTAAACCACACTGTACAAATAGTGTTTGAGAGGTAGTCCATGTGACGTGAAGATGTGACTGGAATCTTAATAATTAGTAATAAATGTGTGATCTGTGCATGTCCTTGGAAGTATTTGTGTGCTGATTGTCACATGGGCGTAAAAACAAATTAAAAAATTCTTGCTCTGTATTTAAGTCTGTGGAAGTCGCAATTATTCATGTTTTTATTTTAAAATGAACAGCAAGGATATCTTTTTAGTGATTTGTTTTTTTATTGAGACTAAACCAGAAGATAAATTCTTTTTGTCCACGAAAAAATCTCTCTTGTTGTTTTTGTGTGTTTTACCACACAAAGACTAAAACGTAAAAAGTTATGAATGAATAAAATGCCTAATGCAGTGCATATCAGTATGAAGTATAAACAGAGGATACTGGAAGTACATGTTCTTTGTGTACTCTGGAATCTTATACTGTTTTCATGAAGGCTATGCTAAAAAATATGATCCACATAGCCAAAGAAACATATTATTAATTTGCAGCACATGGATATTAGCACTAGATCACATGCTAATCTTTTAAACTTTCTTGCTACTAGCAACCAAGTAATTGCTGATAAACCTCCAGGCCATTCAAGATCATTTATCTTTAGCCACAAAAAGAATATAAATTGATGAAAACCAAGCAAAGGAGAAATACAAGAGCTTTCTTTAATATTAAAGATTAAAAAAAAAAAAACGTGCAACTTTTTCTTTACAGTATAACTGTTTCTTCCAGACTTGATTTCAGACCCATTGTTTCTTCTCTTCTTTTATTTCACCTTCAGTCATCTGTAAGTCAAAATTAAATACCATCTGAAGATTTTATGAGCACAGAAGGGATGTGGATGGGGATGTGAGAGACATGTCAAATGGTTGTTTTCAGTCTTCACCTGAAAGTGGAGCACAGCGCTGGTGGCCATCATTAACCTTCAAGTCCTGACTGGTCCCTGTGTGATATCTGACAAGCGGGGACGTAACAAGAGCTTCCAGGTTTTGCCTCAAAAAAAAAAAAAAAAAAAAAAGAGTGTCAGCAATGTCATGTTAAAGTGAGACAAGGGAGCGAGCCTGTAAATACGCTTCACTGCTGGAGCTCTCGATCTTCCAATCAACGGCCATTTTTTGTAGCAAATCAGAAAACAGCTCTGTTTTCAGTGTAATAAGCACACAAACAAAAAACATTTCGATCGATGACAAATTGAGTGATGGTAAATAAAATGAGGAAAGGAGAATAAACTAACCAGAAACACTGCTTCAGGGAAACTTCATCTAGCACTCGAAATTAAAATCTTTTAGCTGTTACAATCCAGAGTCTACCAGATTTGTACGGAAGTGATGAAGTCAGTCGTATTGACTATCTTTTATAAGCCAAACGGTCCTCAGAGATAAGCTGGTGCACTCAGTTCATGTCTCTGAACGTGTAAGACGTAAGCCTTTTTTTTTTTAATTCCTTTGTTTATTTCTGCAAGTCTAGTCATATCGGTCTGACAGGGCCATTACACCAGAGTCGCTGTGGAGTGTATGGTAGAGATAAGAAAGGAGGAATGAAGCTTTAGATAAGCGCCATTAAACATCTCACCAGTTTCTTAAACAACATCCGATTCCAAATTATACTTGCAAATGGTCACCGAAGAACCCTTGTAGAACATTTGGATAAAATATTCTTTCTCTGACTCTTCTTGATGTTCTAAAATCAGCCAGACAGAAATGCATATATTTGAGTAAAGTAGCTTATGGTTTGAAACTTGCTTTATCCTGGTTGGGGAAACACAAAGGAACCCAGAGTGTAAGACACTAATACACTCTGTCTGGGATAGATGGTAGGTACATCATAGGACAACACTCATTAATACCCATCGCGTGTAATCTAGCCATTCCAGGGAGGTAGGTGGAAACCTGCAGAACCCAGAGGAAACCTGATATAAGGAGAACATTTGAAACTCAACATAGACTACAACTCAAGCTCAGGATTCAACACCCTGGCAGCAAGACAGCCATTTTCTGAACCACATATCCAACACAGGGTCACATAGACCTGGACCCTATCTCAGGGGACTAACAGCGCAGATGGCAGTGCACACTCTCGATAGGGTGCCAACCCATCGCAGGTCACAATCACACACACCCTCATTCACACATTATAGACAATTTAGAAATGCTAATCAGCCTACCGTGGATGGCTTTGGATGGTGGTGGAAACCAGAGCACCTGGAAAAAAACTCTAAACACAGGGAGAACACGCAAGTGACAATCAAACCCCTAACCTCTATTGAATGAGATTTCCCAATCTGGGAAGCCGTACTTCTGTCAAGGCAAGTAATATAGACTTATTGTATCTTTTCAAGCTGCTATTCATGTAACATATTTACAAGATCTGATTGTGCTTGGAGTGAGTGCAGTGTGTCCTGCAATGACTGGCACAATCCACACCTTCAGGATGTATTTACATTACATTTACAGCATTTGGCAGACGCCCTTATCCAGAGCGACTTACATTGTCATTTTTTTATACAGCTGAGCAATTGCGGGTTACTCAATTGGGCCTTGCTCAGGGGCCCAACAGTGGCAGCTTGGTGGACCTGGGATCAAACTCACAACCTTCCGATTGGCAGCCCAACACCTTAAACACTAGGCTACCACATGCCCCATGTATTCCTACCTTGTGCTCAGTGTTATGGGGTAAGGATCCAGATCCACTGCAAATCTGACCAGCTTTTACTTCAGATGAATGAAAGAAAGAATGATCTCCCAATAAGTTAGCCGACAGTCACATCACTCTAAATTTGTTCCAGATGTGGAGCAGTAATGGGTAAACACATTCAATCTAGTAATTTATCAGTAATTCATTTACCAAATGTGAAACATAAATCAGTAGGATGTTATTTTGTGGCTACTTTGTTGTATTGCTGGATAGGAAATAAAAAGGCTTATTTACTGGGTGGGCTTCATTTTTTAATTCAAGGCACCTTGAACATCTACGCAAACCAAATGTTGTAATTTAGAAACAGAAGAAAATGATTAACTAAGTGCCCAAAAATGCAAAATTGAAGCATGGCAATGAGGGAAAAAGTGAGGCAGTTAAACCAAAATCTACTCCATGCTGAATGATCACAGACAACTACGCAAATATTATTACATAATAGAAGTCAGTAGAGTTTATAAGCCTAAAACCAGCACCAGTTCTGGGTGAGATTCCCCTCCCTAGTGGGAACTCTAAACGCCTGAAGTGGTTTGGCCAGAATTTAAAGCAGTCAGAAAAAATCTGCCTCTAAGAACCACATCAGGAGTCGGTTTTCTATGCCGCATTTCGAGCTCTATTATTTTCTCTTGAATCGATGGCAGAATCGAAGCCCGCGGTGCTGCCGTTTTGCTGTATATTATCTAGATCAGTTCCTTAAGCTGTAAGAATATGTAAAGGATGAAGACAAACCACAACAGAGAGCAAATGTGTGCTACATTTAAACCACTTAGAGGTCTTCTGAGGGTTCTTTGTCACATAATATAACAATTGTGTCAACATTGTGGATCATCAGTGGATACTTGTCTTCACATGAGGTGTATGTGCAACTGATAAATCATCTCACCAGGACATAACTGTTTTTTTTGTTTGTTTTGTTTTTCCTCAACATACAAAATATCTGTGCTCATGGTCTGTGTTGACTTTTGAAATAAAATGATATATTTTTTATATCTTTTTTTTTTTGTTTGCACAGAAAATATTGCAGAAATACAGTTTTATATCAGGCCTCAGTAATGCAGGGCTGCTAGAGCAAGCCACTGATGATAGTTACAAAAAACCTAATAGTCTGCTTCCATTTTGTACAGTATCATATTAATGATTTTTAGCCTTTGTCCACCAACAAGGTTGCCAGGGTCACGATCAGAGTGAAATTACTGATAAAAAAAAAAAGGCAATTAAATTTTCTATAAACATTGGCTGAGGTAAACAAAGGGAAAATCCTGACAGTAGGGACAGTGTAAGACGGTGTACTGACAATACAGACAGTGCCTGGCAACCCTGTTGCCCTTCAAGCTCTGGATGAAAGTATAAACCTTGTACTCATGATTTGTTTTATACTGATGTACAATGGCTTCCTGGAATAAGATACAAACTAAAACGAATAATGCATCTGTATTCATATTCATTTACAAAACGTTATATGATAAATCTGGATGATTCATACTGTATATACGCCTTCATCCTGAATAAACATAAGAAGCAAGATCTTACCAGCATGAAGCAATGAAGTGGGCAGCCAAGGAAAAATTCATTATTGCTGAAGTTAAGAGGGCCATTTATTTGAGTGAATAGCTTTGATATAGTGCATCCTCAGGTACGTTTCTTGGCCATTACAGTCATTCCAAACCAAACATGAATAAACCTTGTTCTCCATATGGAGGACTCTTTTCATGATCAGCAGGGAAAAGATGATTCACAAATGGCTGAATAGTCTTCTAGAGCCCATCTGCTTCAGTCCAAAGAAAAGCCTTTTATCCATTTTGTTAATTAAGAATTCCCATTAAAATAATCCATTAAATTATTTGTGACCAGCATGCTGCAAAAAATACTTGCATCAGGGTAAATCTATTTACCAGTCCAAATCTGTTTGTTCTTGCTAAAGCATTCCTTGTCCTTTTTAAGTCATTAGCGATAAATTTAAGTGATTAGAGGAAAACATTTTGCGGTACAGGTTTTAAAAAAATGCCTCAACAAGCACTCGCATGTCTGAGTTTCTGTTTAAAAACTACTCAAGGATTTTTAAAGTATTACTAAGCCTCGAAGTGGGGTCTGTGAAGGACAGACAGGGTCAGTGAAACTTATTACAGCAGTGGAAAAACAACAATAACTAACATCAACAAGCAACAACCACCACAACAACCCCAACCACCACAACAATAACAAACAACCACAACAACCAACAACCTCCACCACAACAATAATAAACAACCACAACAATAACAAACAACAACAACAACCTCCACCACAACAATAAACAACAGCCACAACAATTACCAACAACCACCACAACAAACAACAACCACCACCACCACAACAACCAACAACCACAACAACCAACACCACAACAATAACCAACCACCACAACAACCAACAACCACCACCGCAACAACCACCACCACAACAATAACCAACAACCACAACAATAACCAACAACCACAACCACCAACCACAACAACAACCAACAACCACAACAACCACCACCACCAGCCCAAAAGTGAGTGGTCCAAAATAAAGCTGAAATAATATTGTGCACATTTTATCAACATGCCCAATCAGTTCATGAAATAAATCTGTACAGTTAAAGGGGTCCCTGGTTTGCGAAACCCTCCGGGTAAGTGTAGAAAAAGTAATGAAAAAGTAATAACAATGAGAAACTGACGCTCCAGTCTTTTGTATTAAAAATATAATAACGCCTCCATCCAAACTGCACATGTAAAAGAGAATAATTAAACACGCTTATTTAATTAAGATGGACTTTTATATTTAAATGAAATCGATACACATCATAAACTTGGCAATTTCATCTCCAGAATTTAGAACGGATGCAGCACGAAGACGTGACATTCAGATGTTAAAGCACGATTAAAAATTCATTCATCAGCTGTGGTTGGAAATGCAGACGAGATGCATCTCTTTGTATAATTGAATATTGGCAATGTGCAAGCTAAAGAGTTTGCGTAAACAAATCATTAACCTCTGATTAAGGAAATGCCTTTAAGCACCATTGTACAGTTTAGTGAACCAGATGGACTTTGTTCGCAGAGACTTTCTCCAAGAAGTAGGTTTTTTTTTTTGCTTTTTTTTTCATCGAAATTGCTCGGCCAATAACAGAACCGAGTAAAGCCTTTAGCAACACGGAGATCACATTTGGGCAGTATAGGGCTCCTGGGAAGTCTGAATCTCAAGGGTCAAGTATGTTAGACACAACAAAGCACTGCAAGCAGGTCCAATCTGTCAGGAGATTTAATGAAAGTGCCCTCTTTCTCTCCCCACCATCTAACATGGGAAGGTGAAGTTTAACCCAGACTCCCTCTGGTACACATGAAGGCAACTTTTCAAACATCTGAAAGCACTGGAAGATGCAAAATGTGTCTCCTGTGTACTAAGAGACTAGTGATTGATGAGGGAAAGCGGAAGGCCATTCTTCACTCTCAGAACGCAGGGACTTCCGCTTTGTACGATTCCCATCCACAGACGGTTGCAGTGTAGTCAGGATTTAAACTCACAATTTTCTGATGACAGTGTAAACGCTCATCCCTGGTATGCAAACTCAAACCAGATTCAACACAAGCACAAACTTGGCGCTATTATTTATCGTTTCACAAATTATCTCCTTTTACATCTTTGTTCTTTTATAATCATAGCTGGATAATGTAATTTTAGTATGTTTTGATGACACACACACACACACGGGGAACATTCGTCACACAGAAGCCAGTTGTACAGGTGCAGGAAACACAAAACATGTTCTCAAGGACAGAAAAGCCATCCTTGCCCTATTCTTCGTACACGGATTATCTGGATTAGAGTGTAGACATTTGACATGAGCCTGGATTTCTTTTTTTTTGTTCTTTAAAGCTGTTAGACTGTGAAGTCTGTTCATTCACCTACTCAGGATCTGGTTTATTTAACAGAAACACGCTCTGATCAGATTATACGATCACCAAATTGTGCATTATACATGTTTTATTTGGGATTAAATGTCTATGTAATCTACACAAAATAAAATAAAAACGAAACGATAATGAAACTCTACAGTAAAACCACCATAGGACACCAACATATTGTATAAATGGCAATTCATTACATTTCAGTTCCAGGTCATCATATAACAAAAAGTTTATGAGCAGTGAATGCTTATGCAAAATTGTATTATTCTAAAAAGTCTGAAATAAAGCCCTTGAATTATTTCGAACTCTCCATTTTTTGGTTTTGTGCTCTTTGTCTTTTGAAAAATTTATCTGAAATGGAGGCACAAAATCTTGCATGAATGTTTTTTCATTTCCTGTTTCCACATAATACACAAAACAAGAAGAAAAAAAACAAATCTCTTGTACATTCTCATTGTCTCGCTGATCATGATATCAAGTCCTGATATAGATCTTTTTTCCAGGCAAAACAGCAACACAGTTATCGCAAACTCCTAAATCCAGATACGCTAATCAGTGTATTGTTTAAGGAACAGAATTAGTCCATGTGGAATACTGATGATTAGTAATTCTGGTAATATGGCATCTTATCTTGGATCTTGCAAGGGACACGGACACAGACACACACACAGACACAAACACAATCAGACACAGACATACACAGAGACACAATCAGGCACAGACACACACTCAGAAACACACACACACAGACACACGCTCACATACACACAGACACACACACACAATAAGACACAGACACACACTCACACAGACACACAGAGACACAGCGAAATGTGCGTTTTTGACTCTAATTTTATTGACTGTTCGGTTTTACAAAGCAGATGAAAAGAAAAGCCTGTACAAACTTACAGCATGAAGGCCACATTAGTTAAAAGAAAACCACACAATCTCGAGCAGCCAAAGGCTTTAGAAAATGAACCTGGCCTGGGGAAAAAAAAGAAGGAGCGAGAGAGAGAGAGAGAGAGAGAGAGAGAGAGAGAGAGAGAGAGAGAGAGAGAGAGAGAGAGACAGAGAGAGAGAGAGAGAGAGAGAAGAACAGAAAATATCATAATCCTTCACAGAAGGATTTAACACTGCCCAGTGGGAAGCCTAATCACACAAGATGATGTGTTTCTGTTATCAATTTAGTCTAATTTGTTCTTGTAAAATAAACATGTTAATTTTTCTGCCTTTGACATTTTCTTGTACAATAGCATCTCCTGCAAAAAAATATATCTATAATAAAGAAGAAGAAAAAGAAACAACATGGGAAAAGTTCAAGCCCACAGAATCAATAAATCCTGCATGCTGCCTGGCTCATCACAAACTTTGAGCTCTTTTACATTAAAGGAAATCACCACTGATGCTTGGTGACATAAGATCCATGAAGAGTATGCGTAAAGGGATAAAAGCGCATCGGTACAGCCCGACATCCTGCACTGCAGTCCTGAATGGTGCTGATGCAGGTGACGTTCGCGGCTGGTTCAGTAGACGCTTCGCCCCTTTTTTCCACACCTCTCAGGACGGGTTGGGCTGCAGGCCTTTGGCCAGCATTGCTCGTACTTTTGCCATGAGGTCCTGGATTGTGGGGAGGAAAAAAAAAAACAATTTAAATTAATAGAAAAATTGCAAAACAAAATAAAACCAAAAGCAAATCATATCACAATTAAAAAAAATGTACAATGTGCAACAGATCATCACAATGGGGAAAATGTTGGTTGGTGCCTCATGTAAGCATTCGAGAAACTGCTGATCTCCTTGGATTTTCACGTACAGCAGTCTTTACACAGAATGGTGAGAAAAACAAAAAGCGTGGAGAACAGAGGACTGGGTAAAGTTGACACGAAAGCTTGGGTTAACTCAAACTCGTTACAAGCGCAGTGAGCAGAAAAGCGAGTCAGAACAGACATGTTGATCCCTGATGTCAATGAGCTCTCACTATATTAATGCAGTTGTTATAAATGCGCTCGTTTCTACGGTAACGACATACTGAATAGTTTGTAGAATGATAAATAGAACACCTGGAAATTGGTGGTACAGAGGGTTTCTGTTTATAACGCATAAATGGAAGAAGTCTCCAATGTCAGGGCTTTGAACTTGTCCGTTATGACTATTAATGGTTTAAATAAGTGTCATTATGATGTTATTTATTAACACACAAGAATCGCTGTGCTGGAAGAAGAAGTATCTCTCTCTCTCTTTCACACACACACACACTCGCACACACTCACTCGCACACACACTCGCTGTGCTGGAAGAAGAAGTATCTCTCTCTCTCTCTCTTTCACGCGCTCACTCACACTCACTCACACACACTCACACACACTCACACACACTCACACACACTCACACATACTCACACGCACGCACGCACGCACACACACGCACGCACACACACGCACACACACGCACACACACGCACACACACGCACACACACGCACACACACGCACACACACGCACACACACGCACACACGCAATGTTTATCTGTAAATGTGTGTATACTCTGCAATAGGTGTGTCCTTCTGGAAAAGGTCTTCACCTCAGGAGATTTATTTTCTACAATACACTTTAGGCTTTCCTGAAGTGAAATATGAGATCCATCTAGAACAGAGACGATCACAAGTAAAGGCCTAGTGTTTGAAATTCTAGTTTACCCCAAAAGTAAAAAAGCAGAAAATTCCATTTTAATATTTTACTCCCAGTCTATTAGTGTCTAGTCTCATTTCCTGAGGTAAATGTTAGTCACAGCATTTCTACATGCACAAATCTCCTTGTCTCTGAAACCAATCGCTGTTCGCTTTTACATTTGTACCCGAAAACAATCAATTTGCTGAATTTTCCACTTTTAATAAGCAGCGAACTATTAGCTGTCATCTCTACAGTGCCTTTGTAAGTGCGAGGACATGACGAATCATTTAACAGTTGCCATTTAGAGCTCTATAAACTGGGTGTATTAGGCATAGGTCTGTTTTGATGTATTATGAGACCAACAACTTACAAAGCATCACGTTTACTGACACACTTAGCTAGCAATTAAAACATCTTTATGCTAACTGATATTATTTATCTAATGGGATCATTGCAGACTGATTGAAAAACGATTAAAAACACTTTTGGCTGCGTTTGTTGGGTTTATGCAGCATAAACAATGTGAAATTTACAACTGGCTGAAGTTTGCTGAAGGAAAAGCAGTGGACGAGACAGAAAATACCAATTGACTATCATTCTATATCACAAATATTGACTGGGAACCTTTTACATATGTTTTCGTAGGAGTTCTGTATTATAACTCTGGAGTACGTTACAATAAACTCCCATTAAATTACTCGATAATATGCCAAAGTCCTCTTTTTCAAAATAACAACAAGCGATGTAGAAATCAGGAATGAGTGTCAGCCCAGTTTGGCCATCTTACTTCAGTAATCATTTTCTGCTGCTCGATGTACAATAATTCACAGCAAAAACAGATTGTTAACATTATCTGCGTCAGTGATAGAAATATATACCTATGACGTTCTTATAAATATAACAAACACACTATATATATATATATATATATATATATATATATATATATATATATATATATATAGATAGATAGTGACCCCGAACAGGGAGCAGCCGAAAGAAAAAAACAAACAAAAACGAATTAAATAAATAATTAAATGCATGCAAGAAAATTTCAAATACTCTCTAAGAGTGTGGAGAGAGTGTGTACGGTGTGTTCAGTAATCTCGTCCTTATACGCGCTTCAGGACATGCCTGTGTAGCTGACGCGGTCTCAGACTCTCAGCGTATCCAAGCCTGAGTGAGACTACTGGAGTTTAGAATTCGCCTTACTAAAGGCTATACATTTTACTGTCTGCCTATACATTTATACATTCATTTGTGCAATGGGAAGCGGTTCATCTGAGGACACATCACACATCGACGTGCTGGCATAGCATGATCGTCATTACATGATACGGGAGCAGGAGACGCAGTGTACTTGAATGTCAGCTGCTGCTTCAGTGATGATGTGCGGTGATTGGAGAGACATGCAAGCAGCTTCTACTTGCAATCTGATAAAGCTAATGTTTCACCAGTGACAGCTTAATGCTCCGTGCCTATTTATGAGCGAGCCGCCTTCAGCACCTTTTCACTGAACCGCTCAGTCGTGCAGTTTCCGGTTTGAAAGCAGCCCAACCTGGAGAGTTTGCATCGCGTCGTGAAGATATTCAACATCTTGGAGCAGAAGGTGTTTTTGTAGAAGGCGAGCTAAGAAGAGCTATCGCCCCGGCCCTAGCCTCGCCTCACCTCACCACGCCTCGCCTTGTATTGCCTTGCAGTGCCTGGTCTGGCTGAGTGAGATATCGATCCAGAAATTCCAATACCCTCCACCCACAAGCAGAAATAATCATAAAACAAACCAACTAGTGATCGAATGCAAAGATGCTTGTCAGCACACTCACGCTGAACGCTGGTGTGGAGGCGGATAAATAGAGCGCTGTGGGGGATGGAAGTCCAAATGCTGAATAAAACTCAGCCCAACAGTAGGAAATGCTCACAAACGAAGAGGGAAAAAAACGACAAAAAAAAAACCAAAACAAAAAAACAATAAGTGCAGAAGCAGGCATTGTGAAAGAGCTACTCTTCTGCCCTTCTCGCATTTTTGTGTCAATTAAAGTCAGCTTTATTTATACCGAGCATGTAAAAGACAGCCCCTGCCATTCCAACTGAAAATTAAATGAAAAAGAGAGAGTACAACAAAAGCGTTAAAAGACATAACAGATGAATAAACAGGACTAAAACAGAAGACGCTGCTTGCCTGCTTGACGCATTACATAAACTCAAATGAGAAAAGTGTATTTAAACGCAATTTAAAATCCGCTCACCTCCAAAAGTGAAAAGGGACAGAATCACATTTAAAGATTTCATCCCAATGAACACATTTGTCTGGAATGTCTGCATCTACTTATAGAAGCGTTCACATCTTCCTCATCACCTGAGTGTGTTTACAAAATAAATTCAATTCCAACGAGAAGAGGTGCAATTTAAGTACCCGGATGATGCGCTTATTGTGTAGGGACACAGCTATGGTAATCTCTTTGCTTGACTGATCTCTGTTTGTGTAAAAACCTTTAACGTCTTGGACTCAGTGTAAGTTGCTCTTCTTTATATTGATGATGATCTGTGGACATTTTGAGTGCTGATATTTCCAGTCAGAAAAACAAAGCGAGGTTAGAAGTAGACGCAATAAAAAACATTTCCTTGTTGTTTGGGTAAAATATATTGAAGTTTTCTTAAAAAATAACAAAACATCAAAGCATATTAGATTTATGTCAGATCACAATTCGGTCACAGCGACATGCAAAAGACTTCCTACATTTAGATAAACTTTCCTGGCTTAATACAGGACAAAGTTATCCGTTCATAGCTCTTTGGTTTTCCTTCGAATGCTTTAATTACGCTTCGTTACACCACCGAGAGCACGATAATCATCCAACATTCATCCTACCTGCTCCATAAGCAATTTAGGAGAACAGGTATACTCTGGCCGCTAGTTATTTTTGCAGATTAATTGGCAAATAATTAGAAAAGGGCAGGATATCAGTGGTGAGACGTGATGTAAAACAAATAGAAAAGAAATAGCAACCTGACTTGCATCAGTGAGCTCACAGCCAACGAGCGTTGTTGTACAGCCCCTAGATCCCTGGCTAAACTTGAGATACAGCGCTTCCCGGGATACAGTGAATCATTACCACTAACCAGATTGCGACAAGATCTTCACAGTCATCAGAGTTCATCAAATAAACACAGCTGCGTGGTTTGCAGAGCTCGAAATGGTCACAGGAAAAAAAAAAGAAAAAAAAATCTGTTCCGCACATGGATGCTGCAGCTGTTGGAAAGAAAGAGTTCTCACACGCAGTTTGCTTCACGTCCTCATCCATGAATGATAACGGTTCCAGCCTATTTTATATTTATTGTGCTGATGGGCATTCATTTGCTGTTCTCAAATATTCCACCGGATTCCGCAGGGGTGCAGCGTTAGTCTCTTTCCACAAGGCAAATTTTGTGTATCGCATTATGTGCTAGCTAGTTTCAATCACCAGGTGCAAACAGAGTTAGGATAATAAGCAGTCGACAAAATATTGCCCACTTTCCTCCTAACAGCGTCAATTCTCACTTTTTCTTTTTTTGAGAAATGTATTAACCTACTTCCCAAAAGAGCGTAAATCTATCAGGACTCCAGACGCTGGCTTGTGTTTACAACCTCGTCCTAATTACTTCTTGTTGAAATGTACGTCGTCTGTAAGAGAAAGAGGACAATGTCCATGTAAATGCTGGAAACACTCTGATGGCACAGGCACTTTTTTCACACTCATTTACTCTCATGAGTGCTGCACGACATAAATATTTCAATGGCTAGATATTAAAAAATAATGCAGAAATGAGCACTCATCGTTTCTATAGTAACAACCGATTCACAGGGATTGTACTGTAATCTGGCAGGCAAATATATATGCATGCGCACACACACCTATAGAAATGATGACGTTTTACAGAAGTAAGTATTGAGTAAAGGGTCTGAATGTGTGTGTTGGAATGTGGGAATGTAGTAGTCTAGTGGTAAAGGTGTTAGACTACTGAACAAAAGGACATAAGTTCAAATCCCAGGTCCACCAAGCTGACATTGCCGGGCCCTTGAGCAAGGCCCTTGAGCCTCAATTGCTCAGTTGTATAAAATGTAAGTCACTCTGGATAAGGGTGTCTGCTAAATGGCAGAAATGTAAATGTAATGCGATACATTTGTCAGACATTTCTAGAAGTGTTCACTTTGTCATTATGGGGTATTGAGTGTAGATAAAAAAATATAACAACATATAACAACAACATAGAAAAATAACAATAACAACAACATAGAAAAATATAATAAGTTGAACCATAGTGAAGGGTAAATTTCTAAATTCTATTATTAAATATGGCTATTTTAACATGTTTTGTAAAATAAGAAGAAACAACTACATAATCACAGGGAAGTTGTGATAATGGGTAGATAATGGTATTGAATGTGATAATGGTATTGAATGTGAAAAAAGCATTTTCTCGACCACCTTCAGGAGTTCGTCTGTGATTTTGTCTCTGTCTATTACACAATCACAAAAATGAACTGAAAGCTGTCAGGGGAAAAAAGTAAACCTTTATAAAAAGGACACAATTAGAGTATCGATAACTGGGACTGAAGTTCCTTAGTTGCCTTGATAAAAAATAGCTTTGTAGCTTATCTTAAGACTATGTTCTTTTGACTGCACACAGTTTTCGCATCCTTCAGAAAACAGAAATGCAAATATATGCATTACTTGCTCGTCCCCGGCTTGTTTATAGATGGAGTTCAATATTAGCTGAAATGTATTTTGTACCATGATCCGACAGATGCAAACATGTCAGCTGTGCAGAAGCGTGGCTCACAGAGAGCTTGTACAGTTACAGTGCTGGCTTAGAAAGCTTCTATCATGGCCTGACATCTAGAGGCTTTGAGGCCTTTCTAAAGCTGCCTTTTGTTGACCAAACCATGTACCATGTGTGTCAGTGTACCGTAACAGATGCCGTCATGTTGTGGTGCATCAATCCTTTCTGACCAAAACGTCTTTGAGACATAAGTCCTACATATAGAGTGTTAAAGCTGTACACGTTCAAAAATAATACTAGATTTATAAAGTTCATCGCAACAAACTTTGATGTTGGCTTTGATGAGGCAAGTATTCACAAAGGCCAGTGCTTTTTGGAGGCAAGTTGACATAAGGGTCAGTGTTACTTTTGGAGGCAAGTGGACATAAAACTTGTGAAAACATTTGGAGGCAAGTGGAGACGAGCATGTGGCGTCATCTGAAATCCTGTGACGCAATTCCCCTTCTTGGGCTGAGTGTTTTGATATGCCACATGTCCATGTTGTACTAATGTTTTCACTATTTGTTTTCACGTGACCGTGACATCACGTGACGTCATCAGAATACACTTGAGGAAGTTCCCCTCATTGTTCTGAGTGTTTTGATATGTCACAAGTCCATGTTGTAAAAAGTTTTTTGATTTTGCATATATTGGGGGCGGGGCTGTGGGACAACCGAAAGACCAGTCGGTACACCAATTTAAAACTTTGTTACCCTAAAGGAGCTGGCCGAGTTTATAATGGGAGTCTATGGGAAACAGGCCATTTTGAGACCCGGTACCGGAAGTACCGGAACTCGGATCGCTTATAAAAGTAATAAACTTCAGACCAGGGTCTACATCATATCCGAATTTGGTGCATGTGGCTCGAAAGCCCTAGGAGGAGTTACTCTTGATAAATTTTTGTCTAAGCTTAATTAGGAAAACAGAATGTTGGCTTCTACAAAGCCAACATAATTAGTTTAAAAAAGGATGAAGTATTCCTTAATGTTGCTTAAACTTAAAAAAAAAAATGCATACAGAAGAAAAGTAAAAAATCAATAGGGCAAACAGCCAGTGTGGCTACTAAGAAGAAGACGACAAAAAACACAAAGACTAAGTCGCCGACGACACAGAAGAAAAAGACAACGATAAAGAAGAACAACACAACGTTGTCGAGGAAGATGATGACAAAGAAGATAAAGGTGACTACAAAGCAGAAGAAGACGAGAAAAAAAGACGACAACTAGAAAAAAAATGACGACGACAAAGTAGAAGACGACGATGACGAAGATGATGATGACGAAGTAGTAGTTCCTCATTTTCTGACCAAAATAGTTCAGTGCCACACACTTGGTTTCTATTGGCCCACACAGTCGAGGCCCACAAACTCATGAGGTCTAATTCACCAAGTCAACATAAAGTAGACGTAAATGAGACTGAAGGGAAAAAACATCATGTCTTTTCTATCATGTACCCTTTCCCCTTCAGTGAACGTATGTCATGTAACACATCTCTCAGGGTAGTATAAATATAAAATATCTTTACACTCACTTGCTATTTCTACCGTACACACCTTAAATTCATTTCACTAGATTTGCTCAAAGTCTCCCTCATTCCCTTGTGCTAATGACAAATTAATAAGATTCTGGGTCATCCTTTACACTTGATGATTAGCCTCATCTAATCAGCCTCATCAGTCACCTTCCCTGCCCCAATCTCCAACCATGTGAAATAAGCCTGAATAAATTACAAATGTTTTTAACTCAATTTCATGGAATGTGAAAAAGTGATAGTGAGTTTCATAGAGTAGAAACCCCACCCAAACACACACACACACACACACACAGACACGGCTGTACAAATATTTGTGTTATCAGTAGGAGCTCTATGGTGGTTTTAATAGTTCCGCTGGTTTTAATAGGAAGCATCCTTTCGCTACTAGGTACAGTCCGGGGTTCGGTGGTGTCAGCATCACTACGCTGTGCTGCCAACAGAAATCACAAAGAGCTCCAAGGCTCTACAACTCTATCACCAGCAGGATATTGCTTCAGCCACAATAAAAGAGTGCTTAGCAGTGTGGATTTGCTTTCTGCATGCAATCAGACAACCGTGAGTGCAAGAACTGACAGCTAAGCAACAAGCGCTGCATCGTAACACGGGTTTGGCGAGCGCGTTTTCATCCTCAAGCGTCGCTCACATTTCCACACATAGGCCCAGGGGAAGAGAAACGGAATAACCAAACATGCACAAGGCATTCCGTTTGCGAAAGATAAGGGCAGAGATCAGCCGAAAGCCGTCGATGGTGACAGCTGCACGGCATCAGCTTGCTAAAATGACGTTCTTTTTCTTTGTGCTTACAAATACATACACACACACACGATGCCTCACAGTCAAGATGCAGTTGCATATGATTCGGTCTGAAAGGAATAAAACACATGGAGATATGTGCGGTAATAGGAAAATAATCAATGATGAGATCGTATGGTTTCTGTGGTGACCCCGATGTTGAATGTTTTCCTATAACCGCACATCCACATAAACAGTGAGCAACGTTCCTCATATTTTGCCCACATACCTGAGTGATTTTGGTCTGAACTGAAGAAATAATGGTCGACGACACCTGCTTGTCTTTTTCCTGGGATGCGTCCCTGTAAAAAAAAAAGTCACAGAGAAAGAGCAAAATACAAAGAATGAGGTATACGTCAGCAATCGGAGGGACTACTACAGGATTTGTTGAAGCTGGCTCGTATTAAATGCTGCAATGACAGACTTGGGCAAATAGGAAGTCCAGATCTCTGACAGAAAAATACAGAACTAGAGAAATGCTATGAAATATTCATCCATTCTCAGAAGAACTGAGACGAGTGTGGCACACGAAACCCTACGGGTTTAAATCTTTTTTTTTTGATGAAACCTGAGAAATTCTGACAGACTACTTTTATATACAGATGTCCCCTGTGGTGATTTGAATAAAACAATCAATAATGGGGAAAGAACAACAATAACAAACGCAGTGTGTTCACTTCATTCCCTTTTCCTTGCATGCGTCAAAAACACATTGTGAATCGGAAATCACTCTGCGAGTCGACGCTTTCATGTTTCATTCAACAGGTCATTAGTCTGGATGTCAAATCATGCCAAAACCGCAGGAAACTTTAAAAGAAAAGCGACTTTTTCTTTTGTTGTGCTGGCAATGTGAGACTCACTAAGAACACTGTGGGACACTGCTATGAGTCATGAGGAAAAAAAATAAAAGTGAGATTTCTAGAAGCACAGCCATGTATAATTCACGACATACACCTCATACACTCCCCCTAGCATACTCCCTAACACACTCTATCTAGTACAATAGCATGAGATTACTTTACCTGGAGCTCCTTAAGCTAGATGTTGGGCTAGATGTAGGGGAGGAGCTAGCGGTGTGGGTGGAGACTTTCCTTATTGCTCTACTCCTGTCTGATGAGGCTGTGGGTGAATTGCAGGAACCCCTAGAGTGATGTACTGATTTTGAGGACCTCTTCTTTCTCCTTTCGTGAGGTGATCTAAGACAGACACATGTAGGTTTATATGAAAACAAATAAACAGAATTCAGAAGCTATTAGATTCAATAACACTTAAAATTTTTAGAAGTCACAATGTACACTTAAATTCAATTATTTATTATCTGTAACCATTTTGTCTGGTTCAGCTGATCTGGAGCCAATCCTGAGAAAGCTTGTGTGTGAGGTGTAAACTAGAGGTCTTCACGGGTCCACTTAGATCTGAAAACCCGAGGTCCAACCCGAGACCCGAGCGGGTTCGGGTCTAAAATTTTCACGTGTGCCTCGGACAAGGGTCGGGTATAATAATAACGGCATCGGGTCTCGGGTAATTTAAAACGAATGTGTTTTTACCGAACGGACCCAAGAAGACCTGAACTACTGTATCTCGTGTGTGTGCATCGACTCGAGTCCTTTTCCAACCTCTCCTCTGTTTGCCAAGACTGCTTGCGATGTGTGGCCTGCGGTAAGCTAATTTTCATTGAAACAGACCTGTCAATCAATTTTGAATCCACGCCATAGCGGTTACTTTAGTGTAGAGTTATGCAACATTCGGGTCCAGTCGGGTAAAAAAAAAAAGCCAACGGGTCGAGTCGGACTCGGGTCTAATTTTTTCGGGTTTGTCTCAGGTCGGGTCTTTCTTAAAAATTGATTCGCGTCACTTCGGGTCGGGTACATTTTTTAGACCCGAGAAGACCTCCTGAACCCGTGAACACATCCTGTATGAGACGCCAATCAGATGCATCTCTCGCACAAACTCTCACTCTCTCGCACAAGCTCTCACACAGTCATTCAACCTAGCATAGAGAATGTGAAGGAACATTCCACTCAGACAATCAACTGACCTTAGGATCAACTTGGGGTTGCTGAAGCTGTAAAAAAGTTAATGATACCAACTGCACCACCATGCCTTCCTTTCTTAAATTCTAAAATTTAGTGTTGTTGCCTCATAGCTCCAGGGTCCCTGGTTATGCCCTGACCTTGGATTATTGTCTTGTGTGCAATTACACACAATCTATCAGTGTTTGTGTGGAATTCCTACACGGAGGTGGATTTCCTGTGCTCAAATGCCCCTAGGTATGGATGTGTGTGCATGAAACCTATTATAGACAGGCATCCTCTCCAAGATGAACTCCCATCTCCATCCCTGTGCTCCTGAGATAGCAGCAATGGAAGATAAATGAATGATAATAGGCTGCCAGTGCATACTGACAATTACCATGAACAGATGTCACAAATTTTTGCAAAGAACCCAAGATCATGTCAAAAGAGTTCGAACAGCTCCTGATGTTATAATGCAATAATCATCTTTCACACATAACTCATAGCGGTTAACAAGCATGAGTCAAATTCTCTTCAGATAAATGACTCCACTCACACTTTAATAATATCTTCACCATTCTTCAAAGTTCTGCCTGTTCATAAAGGCTAATATTTGCCAGAAATACAGACAGTCATCTAATATAAAGCTCGGGCACCGGCTTTTATTAAATATGCTTAATAGCAGCACCAAATTTGCATGGTACTATTTTTTTTTACTCTAAATGTCAAACTCCAAGAGGCTTGATGGCCATGAGCCATCCAGCAAGGTGTTAAAAAGGTACACTTGCATCTATATGAAATATTACCAAGCAAAGGCTAAAAGGTATGAAAGTACGAAAAGCGTTTCTCTGCTTCTTTCTTTCTCCAGAGGATATGTGGCTTTGGGCAGAGCAGAGAGTTAGCAAAAGTGTGTAATGTGCACTACATAGAAGTATAATCAATTTGAAGGCATACAGTGCACCAGCACACTTGCTTCAAAAACTCTGTAGCAATAAAGTCAAGCTGGGCTCCAGTTACAAGAGTGCAGGGTGGTCAAGTAACTAATTTCCGAATCTGATACAAACGGACATGACTCAAGTAAAGGACCTGGCCCTTTCTCATTCCTTTAACAACAGTTCGAAATTGTGTTTTATAATCATTGAAAGGTGATAAGTCATTTGATTTAGTGGGTTTCTAGCACTTGAAACTTGGCAAGAACTGAAAAACCTTATTCGCACAATTGTTAGCGTAACATGGTTGAGCACTCTGCACTACTGTGGCAGTGTTTCTACATGCAGCAATTTTGTTGACACTCTTCATGCTCATCCTGGAATTTGTGATGTAAAGAAAGATTACTGAAATTATGGAGATGGAAGACGACACACAAATGCAACCCTCATATAGCAAGATAGAAAGGTCACTATAGTTTGTGTTCGAAGATTGGAAGAGGTATGGACTGGGATTTTGACCTACTCAGCAAAAAATTGGAGTGGGTAGTTTTCATGTTCATATGGGCAGAAGTGCGTGGTTAGATACGAAGCAGGGTAGAGGAGTAGGCAGGAATTGTGACAAGAACTGGCAGGAATGGAATATAAATCTGTCCAATGGACACCTCTAGACGGAGGTGTTAAGGTGATGGTATGGTGCTCACTGGCAAGACATGCCTCAAAGACATGCCTCAGTACAAAGACATGTCTTGGGCAAACTTTCATTTCAGAACATTGTATAACACTTTAGCTCTTCTAAAGACTCCAGAGCCGTTATGTACATCGTGTTGGCAAAATCTTTTCTCCATGGTTACAGTGGCCACTGAAAGCCTGGGTCTGCAGGACCACCCATATGATGACAGCTATGCTGATTGTGAGAATCTGCACTGGATGAACTTTCTTCTCTTTCTGAAAATGTCTCTCAGCTCTAGCATACATGTTCCAGGTGGCAGGTGATTTTTCTCCAAAGTGACATCTGAATGATACAATCTAAGGACGTTGATGTAATAACAAATGCTTTAAAGCTGGAGTACTTTGTGCAGGGTGCAACACTACGGGAGCCAAGCTCCCAGCTGAAAGCTACTGCTATTCCTGGCCTTGCTTCCTCTCTCATGACACATGCTGAGAAACTGAGTCTCTGGTGCAGAGGAAACAGAACAAAATGACAAAAGATGGCACCTTTCAAAGGCGAGAACTTCTGCCTGTCCTTCCAGGAGAACTTTGAATGATGAAAGACATAAGTAGGAGGTTTATAGAACAATTCAGCCTGAACCATAAAAATAATTAAAGGTGCTGAAAAAGAGGTCCATTCTAACCACGACCTTTAGTCAGCGCTAGTGTTTAATAATTCAAAATTGCTTTTGGGTCAAAAGTGAAACAGAGTGGAAATACTGTAGAAAGATGGTCAATTGATGGTTTCAGGCAGAATCGAAAAGTATCTACTGATTAGAAGCTGTGAATAGACTACCATAACACATGCCTATAGAATTTATCCACGGGAAAGTATAATGATTAAAGAATTCAGTCTTCTCCTGAAGATCTAATGCTAATGAGCGTCAATCAAGTTCATCACAGTTTCTTCTTACTGCCACGGGTTGATTGATATCAGACTCTGTAGATCAGTTCACATTTGTCAAGCTCATTGGTTCAGTTATGTCAGCCTCAAGTGAGCCTTAAATATACAGTCATACATCAAGGCACCTAGCAGGCACTTGTGTGCGACATTCACTCTATGTAGTGAGCCCTATGAAGCCCTCCCTTTTAAGGTGCCGTAAAGCCTACTAAAAAGGAAGGATGTCTGCCGGATGCTTTATAACCCAAATTTGCTCACTAGCCAGCAAATATAACAGACCAGTGGGTCTTGAAGACACTACCACAAGGGCATAAACTTCAGTTTTGCTGGCCACAGTACATTGTTGATTTAAAACTGAAGTTACTAATCAACATACTTTCTATTTAAAGAAGAAGGATGCTGGTTTGTGACTAGTTGTAGAATTGAGATAGATGAACTGGTTCCTACAAGCCCTCTGTGTCACAGGTCAGTAATATAAAATATTACTCATGCTGTGAAGCCACAAATCTGGATCATTCAAGTGGCTAGCCATGACACAAACTGCCACATTCCCATTGTCCGAGGACACGGGCGCTTTTTGAGGTTTGCCTTCCAAGGACTGGCACAACAATTCAAAGACCTCAAAGACCCTTCAGCCTGTCTCTAGCACCAGAATGTACTTGAGATGTATGCAGGCAGCACTGTTACTTGTGATAGTCAGAGGCATCGGGATACTGCCATATTTGGATGAAAAGCTCCATCCGCTAAGGAGCTGGCCATCTGGCACATACAGTACTCAATCTGTATCTTTATGGTGGACTCAAAGGAGTTTCCTTATACTGAAATTGGCCAAACAATTCAACAGCAACAATGAAAGCCACCTTATCATATGACATGGACTTGTACCACAACAGTCAACGGTTTACACTAACTGTTTTAGTCCATTCACAAGTCTTTACTGAGATGTTGTTTGTGAGTAAAGCAACTGGAGTGGTGCAAATATTTCTTACTTCAAACTGATTGCTATGAGTACAAGGACGTATGTGAGGTTCTGTAGCTCCTGAAAAGGCAGTCACTCCAGATATTTCCAAGAATAGGATGATCTACCCCTACGCGAACAAGCCTACATAGATTTAGAGAGGTTGGGTTGTTCAGTATTATTGTAATTAAAAAAGCTGTTGGGTATAAACAAGCACATGATTTTGCTGAAGTGAAGCACTTTCACAACAAAAAGTGGCACAATCATGTACGTCGGTTTCTTTCCTGCCGGAGTGCATCAACTTTTTTTTTTTTTATCTTTTATCAGGTGCCGAGAACCTGAAACAATTAACCAGTGGGTCTAAATAATCTTTTTAATAATGCTAAATACTCGCTAGCGTGTGTGGTACCTGGATCTGGACCTTGACCGCTTCCTGCCCAGGCTTGGGCTGTTGCCAATGCGATAGTTGCTGCCTCCAAAACGCTCTCTTTCCCTTTCTCGTTCCTCACGATGCCGTTCTCTCTTGCTGGGAGAATGGGATTGGGATCTGACAGTTAAAAGGACACAGATAGAATAGATACACAATTAACCAGTGACACAGAGCGGGGCAAAAACACAGGAAGTACTATATCTCCATCTAAATCCACCCACATGGTGATGAGTGCTACTTTGAAGTCCCTTAATTAAAGGACTTTTTTTTTTAGTCATTCTTTGTCCTATTCTGTCTCACTGCTCATTTAGTCTAACTAATGAAACAAATGACAATGTTCTAGAAGTTGGCTTACAGCACTGGTCGAAAGACACAAGTGCATACATCCTTGATTCCTAGTTAGTAAATCGTTATGCTTGAGTTTTCTTGACTTGTAGAGGATTAGATCTGCATTACCACTCTAACCTGCCTCTTTCAGACCAAAATGGTTACACAAATCGGAACGGCAGAGTATAATTTAAAATTTTCCATTAGCCTTGGTGGTAAAGTAGTAATCTGACTGGGTAATAGCGACTATTTCCCAGGGGTCACACGCATTTAAATGAATGGCAACAATGGAGTACATCCTGCTCAGCTGAATGGCCCATCCACGTCATTTAGTGCGTGTATCTGATTTAGTGGCATAAGAGCCCGCTACACTTCCCATTAGTCCTCTTGTTGAGGGATGGCACGATTGGAGAGGTGAAAAGGATTTCTGCTACTGTACCTCTGTGCCACGGGCTCAAGTAATAATCCATATTATAATACGGAATATGTTTTTTTTATTGCATATGTTTGAGGGCGAGTGCAATAGGAAACCAAAATCTGATTTTTTTTCTCCAAAGATGTCGATCAGACAGTAACTGAACACTTGAAGAATTAAAATAAAAATCTAATGAAGTAATTTTAGGTATATATATATATATATATATATATATATATATATATATATATATATATATATATATATATATATATATATATATATACACACACACACACACACATACCCCCACCCATCTTCACACCCTCACACACATACAGGTGCCCATTTATAACCGACCTGACAATCAGATTACACTAGACAGGAAAAGGGATATACGAGAGAGGAGGGTGTCATTATTCTCAATTAAAGCATCATATGATGACAAATGAGATTTAAACTGCCAAATATCTCTAAGCCACTCTTGAGATTAACTTTAGAGATAAAGTCAAACTCATAAAGCATCTGTGACCATACTTAAAGCTGCTAATGATAAGGGGAACAATGTGTCCTTTTAAAAAAAAAAAAAAAAAGGTGGGGGGGGGAGAGTAAAAATGCAGTAAACGACAAACAAATAAATATCAATATAGTTGAAAATCTGACATCACATTTGCTCTGTTGCTCAAATTGTCTGAATGAATTTGCACTAACAACATTTTTAATCACTTTCTAATTAGAAAGTGCTGTTTTTGTTTACCGTAATTTCCGGACTACTGAGCGCACCTGAATATAAGCCTCACCCACTGAATTTAAAAAAAATATTATTTTGAACATAAATAAGCCGCAAATGTCTATAAGCCGCAGGTGCCTACAGGTACATTGAAACAAATTAAAAGGTGGGGTCTCCGATTTTTGAGAAATGCTTCAGAAAACTGAGTCGGAACGACAAACTAAAAATCAAGACAAACGTGTAGCCAATGAGCGGAAAGGGGCGGGTCTTGTCAATATGCGGCAGAGAGAATGTTCAGCGCGCATGTGTGACATTAGCAGAAAGCGGTTTTAACATTGATATGGAGGATAGAAAGAAAGCGAAGAAATGCTAAACACTGTTACTATCAAAACACGGTTGTAGCTGTGTCTCTACATTACTATGATAGAACAGAGGTATTATTTGTGTAGTAACAGTGTTTATTGCGTGTTATTGACTCGGGAAACTCCAATCTGTGAATATGCGCCAACTTCTCGCTCCTTCAGTTCTCTCCAGCGCCAGAAAGCCGATCCTATATTAACACGGGTCCTACTTCTTGGCTTATCGTAAGCCTTTCTTCGCTTTCTTTCTTTGTTTTTAACATGTCAATGTTAAAACCGCTTTCTGCCAATGTCAGACATGCGCACTGAACACTCTCTCCGCCCATATTGACAAGACACGCCCCTTTCTGCTCATTGGCCTACCTTTAACTTTACACAGGCTTTAACGAAGCATGGCTTGTCACAAAAATAAATAGGCTTTAACGAAACACGGCTTGTAACAAAAAATAAAAAATTAGCAGTAAACAGTAGCCTACGAAGAAAGTCATTGGTCACTATCTTCCTCCTCCTGTGCACTGAAACCATCTCCTTCGGTGTCGGAGTTAACTCACTCACTCACTCATTTTCTACCGCTTATCCGAACTACCTCGGGTCACGGGGAGCCTGTGCCTATCTCAGGCGTCATCGGACATCAAGGCAGGATACACCCTGGACAGAGTGCCAACCCATCGCAGGGCACACACACACTCTCATTCACTCACAATCACACACTACGGACAATTTTCCAGAGATGCCAATCAACCTACCATGCGTGTCTTTGGACCGGGGGAGGAAACCGGAGTACCCGGAGGAAACCCCAGAGGCACAGGGAGAACATGCAAACTCCACACACACAAGGCAGAGGGGGAATCGAACCCCCAACCCTGGAGGTGTGAGGCGAACGTGCTGACCACTAAGCCACCGTGCCCCGTGTCGTGGAGTTAACCCGTTCGGCAATTTCATTGGTCTACTGAAAGCTTCATGCCGCCAAAAAACTGAGCACGTCACAGAATGTGTTTTTTTGAAAAATCAGGGAAAATCCATTTATTAGCAGCATCATTGTTTAAGCCACAAGGTTCAAAGCGTGGGGAAAAAAGTTGCGGCTTATAGTCCGGAAAATACGGTATTTGAATTCAATGACCCAAACTGTGGTGCATCGCTAATAAATATAGTCATACAGGTATAAACTAATACGTGTCTAATGTTAGCCAAGTCGTACATCTTTATTTACTTACAGAAAGCGAGGATGCGGCATTAATGCATGATTATATTGTGAGACAGGGAGAAAGGTGGGGCTTCTTCAGGACTGTTGATTGGTCTAGATATATATTCGGAGTGGCTGTTATGCCGTTTATGTTGAGAGAGTATTTAATAGAAGACTGCTCTTCAGGCAAATTTCTGTGTGCTAACTCATTAACGTACTCGTATATTAAAAATCAGAGCTCCTCCGCAAAATGCATGAAGGCTGGCAGGTCTACAAATGACCTTTATCTCACTCTCATACAAGAGCTGTCATGACCCATGCTTGTGTCTCTGTGTGTTCACTGAAGTGACTGAACAGGTGTCAAAGGAAAAAAAAAAATGTGGTGAAGCTGAAGTATAAACTGTAGTGAAGGGCTTTAGAATAGGGTTGGCATTTGTCAAAAAAAAAATTAAAAGATTTCTTTTATAAAATCTATGTTCTGTATAATTTATCATAGAAACGTCTCAAATCATTTTGTAGCAAAAATCGGATTGATGAATTTCTAATGCTTACATAATACCATGCAATTAAGAAGATCATCATGGAAATTCGAACACAATTTTTTTTTTCGAAATGTTTTTTCTTTTTTTGGAGCTGGGATGGAGAAGCTCAAGCAGGGGTGAAGCAGGGTCTGGATGCTAGGGAAGTGAAAAGTAGAGCGTGTACAACCCAGCTGTGTGTTTAACTACAGGAGCCAACTCATTTCCTTTCCCTGGTTCATTGTAGTTTCCAGGTTTTGACTGAACGTGTCAGCTGGAATTCACGAGCCAAACAAGCTCATGTGGACATAAGATGAAGGTGATGCCTTGTAGGTTGTTCTCGTAGTGTCAGGAGGTCAAAAGGGGCACGTTTGTATACAGCTGTTATAGGGGAAATGGGGTACATTAGCAAGTGAAAATGATAAAACCATTGAACTAAAACCCAATAAAACTATTATTTTTATGCACTTGTATTCTGGGATGAAATCATTTTAGTCCTGGAGTATTTTGCTCCCTTAAGTTCATATCACTTTCACTCCTTTTTTTTTGTTTGCACCTTGAATATGCAGAAGGAAGGAAAAAAGAAAGAAAGGAAGGTAGGAAGGAAAGAAAGAAGGAAGGAAAAAAAAGAGGAAGGAAGGAAGGAAGGAATTAAGGAAGGAAGAAAAAAAAGAGAAATGAAGGAAGAAAGGAAGAAAAAATTAGAAATGAAGGAAGGAAGGAAGGGAGGAAGGAAGGAAGGAAGGAAGGAAGGAAGGAAGGAAGAAAGGATGGAAGGAAAACAGAAAAAAGAAAAAAGGAAGGAAGACAGACAGATAGAAAGAAAGACAGAAAGAGACAGAGGAAGAAAGACAGAGGAAAAAAGACAGAAAGAAAGAAATGAAAAAGTAATAAAGAAAGTAAAAAAAGGGTGAGACAGAAACCGAGACCTCAATTCCAGCCTTTAATTTGCACTGTAAGTGATTTGAAGCCGGGGGCAGAAATGATTCAATCTGCAGAAAATATATTAAGGCGTGTCAAAATGCCAGGATGAGATGAGTATAATTACTGCAACTTCAGCAGCTGATAAGGACAAATTGGCGAGTCATGAGGAGCGAAATGACAAGAACACAGAAGCTTTTTCTGTAACTGTGATTAATAAAAAAAAAAAAGGGGGGGAGAGAACAAATGTGGTACAGGTGCGATGGATCCTTTCTCTGACCCTTTCTAACCGTGTTCAATTATTCATTTTGTTTTCTTTTCTTTTTATAAAGGGCATGTTGTAAACAAACATACGGATGGAGAAAACTCATACACGAGTTACCTTTCTAGAATGAAGTGCCTTGGGGTATCTGTAATGAACTTGCTTATTAAAAACTTTAAAAGGAAATAAATAAGCTTGCTGGATATTCTTACCTGGCTCTTTTATAGCTGCGGTATGCACTCGGTAGCGAGTGCTTAGTTTTGGATCTGGACCGCGACCTGGACCGAGACCTTCTTTTGTGTTTTTTCTTCTTCTTATCTCGATCTCTATTCCGGTCCCGCTCTCGAGCAGAGGAAGAGGTGGCTGAAGAAGAGAGAGGCAGGTTGGTGGCAGGGGGATCGGCGTTCCTCACGGAGGGGTCTGGAGGCGGGTATTCAGAAAGTGGCATCTGGATGACGTGCCCAGCTGGGACAGTGGACATCTCTGGCTGTGGAGAGAAAATAAATAAATAAATAAATAAATAGATAAAGGTGATGCTGATTAGATTAGGAGATTAGGAGAAGAGCGTGTACCGGGGCCTGTACGGAAATAACAACAAAGGAAAGGAATGAGAGTCTGAAAAATCCTAAGCTTTCCTGCTTTTCTTCTGCTTGAGTCAGCTGAGCACGCACACACACACACACACACACACACACACACACACACACGCACACGCACACTAATCAGAGAGAGGAAAAGACAGTGGTGTAAAGTTCTAGAGTTTGCCGAGCATTAGTGCCTCAAATGCAGGGTAGCGGAGGGCACGTAGAGATTGAAAATGTAGCCCAATTAATTGTACCGCATGGTGTGAAACACTAGCTGTAGCTCAGATGGAAATAGCATCATCCCTCACTCGGAAGAGGACAGAGTTTGCTCGTGGAGAGGAAGTGAGCGAGAGAGAGAGAGCAAGCAGAAATGTGTGTGTAATATAAAGAGAGAATGTAGGAGATGGAAAAGTAACTAAAAGGAGTAAAGAATGAGGTGAAAGAACAGGTGCAATAGAGAGGAAGAAAAGTAAGAAGAAGAAGGAAAAAAAAAAGCAATGCATCTACATGCTAGCTGGGAAACATAAAGAAACCGAGCCAAATCAATCATATATGCAAAAGCTGGAAACAAAATACTGACTTGGAAAAACTTCGTATTATAAGCTGTAAAAATCTAGTTTACATTCACAACCTGCCATAAATCCCAAATCTGGGATTATGAGGGGAAAAAAAGAAATTAGTGCTAATAGGAAATACTGTCCCAATGCGCACGTTTTAATTAGCAAGACGTAATAATGAATGTTTGGAATCCAAATTGTCTCTCATCACACTGACAGTTAGATTTGATAAATCTGTCTTCGATGGAACTGAACTGCATCCATTGGCTCACATGAGTAAAAGAGACAGAAGATGGAGAAAAAGAGGAAAGAGAAAGAGAAAGGGAGATGAAGATGAGCATGGCGTATTCTGTTTGATAACTGAGCTCTCGGGATACTTCGCGCTATCCGAGGGCTACGTAATGAGAGGCAAGGCCTGGTTTGATTTCAAATGCTCAGGTTAAAAATAGGTTGACATTTGGGAGACTAATATTCTCTGGTCCCCTGAGATAGAGACAGAGGAAGAGGAGTCGAAAAAGCATACAACACACTGACCTGTACGAGTAGACACACACACACAATCTCAAACACTGTCACACACGCAATGTCACACACACAGACAGAAGGTCACAGACACCGATAGTGTCTCTCACACTCACACACAAAACTGTCACACACAGAATCTCAAACACAGTGTCACACACAGGCAATGTCACATACAGTACACACACACGCTCACACTCTCATTCACACAGTGCCACAATGTCACACACACATTGTATAAACAAGCAGTGTCTCACACTTTGTCTGACATTGTGTTTGTGTGACTGCCATACTGTCAGTTTTAAACACGCATGCAAACGCATGCTCACACACACACATACACACGCACACACATTCAGTCTTAAAAACTGACTGTACGGCAGTAAAATACACACACGCATGCACACTCACACAGTGTTACAAACAAGCAATGCATGTTTAAAACTGACAGTATGGCAGTCGCACAGGCACACACACACACACACGCCTGCACATGCACACACTTAAGTTTACAACATCTTTGGTTTTTAAATGCAGTGCACTCTCATCATCTAAATATGTTGGGGCTAGCTACACTCACTCATGACAATATGAATGACTCCATTTCAGCAAGCATTTCATTACACACAGTCCCTGTTAGATGTTCGTAAGAAGTGGGTAAAACCTTAAATCCACATCCTGCTGTGACTGTTTTATACCATGCCTTTCATTCCACTTAGGCATTATATTGAAGCTTTCCCCCTACACAAAGGCAACAGATCACACACATACACCTTTCACTTTAAAATCAAAAGCTGCGGTTGCACAAGACTTTGTTTATAGCTAACCAACTCTCCTACTGGCTCCTGCCACGTGATTATCCAGGTGACCCCATTCCTCGGGTTTCAGTGACATTGTTGTACTTTTGTACGTTAGGTTTAAAAAATGCTTTTAGCTCGCATCCTCCGTTGTAGTTCTGCTGTCACTGGCAGACTGGCCGTAGCCCTCGCTTGCACTCGGATCACAGTGTGCAGCCTTTTAAACCACTGTGGGATAAAAGCACACACAATAATCTGCCCTGTACTTGTTCTCCTGCTGCCTGATCCTGACACCCTTCGACTGCCTTCTTCTGCTTGGAGCTTTGTTGAACACAGCTTAAGCTGCTGAGGATCATTGTGCATGTATACAGTAAAGATTGCTTTTTGTAGCGGTCCCAGCGGAAGAGACAACTTCGCAGGACTAGATGGCAAGAAAATGTCAAGGATGAATGTACCAACTTCTCAAAACTCCCTTTAATCACTTTGTCACTACTGAAACATAAATTTGTCACCTTTCAGTTGATATCCAATCACTTACCACTTAAACGCTGCAGCATATACACTATATGGCCTACATACAAGGTATGAGGATACCAAAACATCACACCAATATGTGACGTGTCCCCAAAGCTCCACCAGCTGCTGAATGCACAAAAATACCCCTGCAGGTCCATACAGACCTGGTTTGCCAAGGTTGGAGTGCAAGAACTCAAATGTCCTACATAGAGAACTGCCAGGCCAGAGACACCCCAGGCCTTCTCAAATGATATCAATGCCTGGCCTCACTGGCTGAATGGCACAATCCCCAGATCCACACTCCAAAATGTAGAGGAAAGCCTATGCAAAAGAGTGAAAGCTGTTTGGACTGGCATGTTCAAGAAGAATGTTTCGTTGGGATGGTCATGGCTCCGCATTTTTTTTTGGACATATAGGTATATTTGTTTACTTGGTTTTTCCATGAAAGTTCTGCTGGGCTCTAGAGGTGCAATATGGTGCACAACACGGACATCACAGATTTTATATATTAAATTCTGTGTCTGTGTCTTCGTATCAATGAGATCAACTTGACAGGATGAAACAAAAGCTTTCTGGGACTGGTTTATCTGCAATATCACCAAAGTCAATAAGCTTGACTCCTCACAGGTGAGTGGCTGGAAATAAGTGAAAGGAAATAAAGAAATGGTTTCTGTAAAATCCATTTTCTTTAGTAATTCCCGGAAAGTTTACAGTGGAGGTGTGTGTGTGTGTGTATATATATATATATATATATATATATATATATATATATACAAAAAAAATCGATAGTCTCCTGACTCTCTAAAGTAAGGCTTAGTCACTCTGTGCTCTTCCTTAGAAAGCTACATAAAAGTTTAAGAAGCTGCATCTTTCCCCCAAAAGATGCCTTCTTGCCTATGGCTCTTTCATCTCTGCTAGCTATACTGCAATTCCCCAGGGTGTCCTTGAGTTCAGAGGCACATTAGCGGCTACACCGAGAGCAGAGTTGACACTCAGGACCGGAACATGCTAATTAAGATGAAACCGGTCATAAGGGTGGTCCTAAAAAAAAATAGGCAAGACTCGAGAGAGGAAATGTTAGCATTTCAGTTAACATTTCAGCATGAGTCCATGCTCATAAACAAGGCTCTGAAATGTTAATTCTAAACAAACAGTGGTAAAATTAGCCACTGTGAATGCTGTTTCCAAAATTGGGTTTAATTTGAAGCTCCAAAGCATCTGCTGGCGAAGTACAGCAGGTAATGGAACTGGTAGTTGTGGCATGACGCAGGAAACTAGAAAATGTTTAAGCCAATCGCACTTTTATATCGCACTTCGGGTCTCCATATTTTATCCGTACTCTCAATAGCTCCTGGACAGCCGGTTGATTGGGGTCAGCAGATGATGAGAGGACTTATGTATGCATAAGGGCAAGTAACCCTTGAACTAATCATGTGGCCAAGTAAAATTGAGTAAAAATGAAATAAAGATGGGGTTAGAGGATGGGATGCGGGTGAGGGGGAAGACTGTTCATACTGTAGATGTTATAACTTGCCTTGGGGATGTTCCTCAACATTAAACGTAACTGCTATTTCTTCTTAATAAAAAGAAAATTGCTGTGGTATAAGAGGAAAACAAACAACTTTGGGCTGGTAACAGTAACTGAGTTTTGTATCAGGCTACACCATGCCACCTTGCCTGCCTAGTAAAGGGGCAATAGGAGTGAAAGCTGATGTGGCGGGGTAAGAGGAAGTAGTTATTAGGAGTGGTAATGAGTGCAGAGAGGTGGGAGTGGGAGGTGTTGGGAGCAGGTGTGTGGAGGTAGAATTAGTTGTGGTAATATGTATGGTGGGGTGGGAGCAGTTGTCAGGAGTCGAAGCTGTGGAAGCAGGTGCGGAGGAGTAGGTGTGGGTGTAGTGGGGTGGGGTGGGAGTAGTTGCAAAGGGATGTTAGCGGTTGTGGTGGTAGCAGGTGTGGAGATGTGGGATTAGTGGTGGGATGTGAAACCCATGTGGAGGGATGGGCATGGGTGTGGTGGTGGGGTGAGGTGGGGTAGGAGTGCAAGGGTAGGTTGGTGAATTCTTTATTGCATGAAAGAGCACAGAAGCTCTCTTATTATTTAACTGCCAAATAATCATGAAAGCCATAATCAGAATTCAGCTGGAAAGCTAATTAGAAAAAATAAAAATAAATATATAATTCTCTCGGCCTTTTGATTCAAGATCTTAAAAGTGTAATTACACAAGATTATATGGACAAACAGTCAAATCATTAGTATGCTTTATCAACGGCCTGATTGATATTCCTGTTTTGTTTAGACACTAGCAAGAAAAAGCAAGTACTTAAAACAGAAGTACCTCGTAGTGATGTTGGATTCTCGGTTCTGATTGGTCAGATGATGTTCTTTAACAGCAGCTTTAATTTAATCTACAGGTTTATATCAAGGTGCTCCTTGTAATGCATAATCAGATTTACAGTAAAAACATCGGTAGCATAATGGCTGCTTCATATAAACAGATGTAAGGAGTCTCTAGTGCCAGTGCTTTAGTGTAGTTAGAGTTTGTAAAGCTTTAACTTAGTTTTCAGACAGAGAAAAGTCTTTAGGATGAAAGGATTTCTGTTTTGTAGGTTCTCAGTAACACTACTAGGTGTTTTCTTGTTGTCATTTTAATTCAAGGGAGAAGTGAGAAGTGCTGTCCTTGCAACATGCATAAAACATTTGAGGAATGGGCTAGATGGTCACCTCTGCCCTCAGCTTTGTCCTTAATTGGCAGGAAATTTCCCATGATGGCTGCCTGTCTTATTAAAAGAAGGCCTTGATGGATAGTACTCTCCCTTGAGGGAGGCTCTTTTGAACAGATAACATCAGCCGGGAGACTAAGAGCCCAATCAATTTGGGAGCAAAAGTACACATCAGAGCAGGAGTAGCACATGGCCCCGGGGTGTGTAATCCTATATCCCAACATGACACTTGGAAGAAGGAGCACTTATGGAAGCCAGCAGGTGGGACCCGGGCTTAAACAACAAGGCCATTTAAGTTGTGTGAGAAAGAGTGAGAAAGAGACAGCAAAGCTCAAAGGGACCCATCAATGACTGGGAAATAACAAAAGAAGTAAGAAGACGTATAAAGAAAAAAAAAAGACAGATAGTGAAGGACAAGTGATATATACAGTGAAAAGTTACAAGTGAGATTTCATTTGTGAAGAAATACCTCTTCAACACGATGTACTGGAGTTAATATCTGTAATGAGATACAGGATGGAAGCAAAGGGCGTATTGATAAAAAGGGATTTAGATTGATGGTTGGAGCACGCCGGTGCCCGGGGCTTAAGGGTCACTGGAGAGCCGTCCGCCCGCCTGCCATGAACAATTTATGCCTTTATTCATCAGTCCAGAGAGCACAAGGCAGCCAGCTGGCACATCAGCTACTGCAGCCACATACTTTCCTTAATTAGTCCGAGAACACTCAAGGTGAAAAAATATAGCTGTAAAGATTACATACTGTTTGTTTATTCTGAGCAATGCAATATTTGTGTTAACGGAGTGAGAGAAAGTCAAACGATCCCTGATAATAAAAACACACCCCCACACGCACATCACCGGCAGCACGAATATTGGGAGAGCATCGACCCCAAAACTATTTTATGTTAACTTTGCTTTTACAACGATTTCAGATATGCAAAGCTTAATCCATTTGAAATGAACCCTAGTGTGTTTTCTTTCTTTGTGTGGATCATTGGGCGAGTAAGAACACGGCGGTCATACATAAGTATGGACCGAAATAACTTGTCCGAGGTGGTTTTGGTCTGGTGAACGTCTGAGATTTGAGTGTGAAAGCGATTCAACCTTGCAGGAGGGGAAAAAAAAAAAAAAAAAAGAACATTTTCTGCAAATGCAAGCTGTTAAACCGAGAACAAAAAGAAGGGAAATGTTGGATCTTGTACGCAAAACTTTTTCTATAATAAATAAAATGCACTGGCTCCATCTTTCCTGAGCCTGGAGGATTTTGCGATTTTCCACCCACCCTTGGCAGAGGTTTGTTTACTTTTTTCCAATGCTGTTCACTCTCAACTTTTGCACTTAATTGCATTCAATGTGAAACAAACAAAAAAAAAAAGGCAGACTACATAAAAGTGTCAATGGGAAATCAATGTGAATTGTAACCAAAGCAGCACTTGTCCAGTATAACACCATTGGTGCTATATTACACCAGGTTCTTGATGGTATCAGACTGTGTGCTTCAGCTATGAATTTAAGAAAACCCCTGTTAATAAAAAAAAAGTACCCAAGCTAAGGAGAGGCAAACACTATGACTTTATTGTAAGACTGAAAAATAAAGTAAAAATTAAACAGAAACATGTCATATCCAGAAACGCGTGTAGGTCATTTGGTTCAGATTCAGGCTCGGTAAACGGACTAATGGATGTGAAAGTGCCTTTAGTCTACTCTATGGCATCCACATAGAAGAAGGTCAATGAGGTAAACCTTTGAAAAATAACCACCATTTTTCATTGAATGTTTATAGTTTATAACACAAACACATGTTGCACAACAAAACCAAAAATTTATCTAATGCTAACAATCTGCCTGTTCAGGATCAACAAGAATTCAGATTTGAAATGTTTTGCATAGTTTTTTTTTTTTTTTTTACAATTCAGGACAGTAAGAAAAGAAAGACGTTCCTTCTCTAAAACTTAGGTTAGAGACAACAAAATCATGGGATCTAGAGTGAGTGAGCCGGTCATGCATGATAACTGAGCTCAGGACAAAAACCTACATTTTCTCACTGACATATTTTAATCAAACAGACCTATTTCACACGTCAGTGGATTCCCTGGAACCCCACCTGGTCCCTAGCCTGAGTGGTGAAGTGTCATCTTAACTGAGAATGCAATATCGCACCTACATCTTAAAAAACAAACAAAAAAAAAAAAACAACATCATTGCAGCAAAGCTTCTGGCTGGAAATACTATACCCCTTTTCCACCAGGAAGAACCGGGTGCTGGATCAGAGCTAGCACTGGTGCTGGTTCAAATTTGGTTCCACTGGCGAACCTTCTAAGAACCGGTTTGCCTTTCCATCGGCTAGAGACATCACAGGGCTGAGTCTGACGTCACTGTATACGTGTCACGTTACCCAGCAACGTTAGCGCTGCAGCGGCAAACACAAACACATCAACAATGGCGGATGTTGCTTTACTGTTAATGCTCATGGCTTTGTGAACCTACATTGGCATCCAAACGCGGCGAATTCAATGTGTACGTGCAGCTCCATGTAATCTGTATAAACGGAGGTTGTAATCAAGAAAGTACATAACGTTATTTTATCATTAACACAGAAAAAAGTTAGCCTTAGCATGTAGCTACCTACTATCGTGTGTGCTGATAATTGATCATATTGCGGTAAAGTAAAAGTGTATTAAACATTAGTATACTTAAGGTACATTATCAAATGCGCTAACTGTAACCCAGCATAAATATAGTTAGCAAGTTCCCTCAAATAAAGTATGGACAAAAGACCGTGAGAAGTGGTTACTTAAGTTACATAACCATACTTCACATGTGAAAGAAGATACTGAAGAAAAATTATTTTAAACATGTGATCTTGATGCTCTTTGGATTAATTCCAAAATCAAATCTACATCTACAAACCTTCAGACACTTGCTTTTGAGATAATGTGCAAATTCAAATTTTCGAAGCTCAGACGCAAAGATCACGTACATCCTTATGATGGAAGGAAGGAAGTTAATGAAGGAAAATTTTTATTACAGCATTTGACCTTACTGTGACCTGATCAATTTCAAAATCGTGATAATTCTATATACAAGTCTGACAGATATGCAGCCACATTTTCTTAAGATATAACTTATAACCAAACAAATGAAAACAACCCCTACTCCTGAATAATATCTTTCGTGTGTGACACGAGGACAGAGTGCCGTTGCTCATAGCTGAAACGTATGCTATTACATAAGTGTAGATATGTTTAATAGAACCCTCTTTATACTTTTACACAATGCACTGTAGAATATACAGTATGTACACTTGTTGGCACGGTTTTGAGTATTGTTCCGTCCTTTGTCTCGCACTAGGTTGCGCACGATACGCTTTATTTAGCTAGGATAACTAACTTCGAGTCCTTAGCTTTGTGTTGTTTTATGCAGCAACATGGTTCTGGAGAAACGTTGTCTCATTTCACTGTGTACTGCGTCAGCTATATATGGTTGAAATTACAATAAAATCTTGACTTGTCTTGACTGCCAACAACGACAAAAAAAAAAAAAAAAAAAGAGAGTCAAAAAACCTAAAAAGATAACGAAGGATAATGATCATGTACCTGTTCATTTCCTTTGGGAAGTCAGCGATGTTTATAAGTATTTGTGCCCACTGTAGCCTCAGCTTCCTGTTCTGACTGAAGTGAAACCTAATGTGCACTTCCGCTGTTTTAAGCTTGTCCGACTCAAGGTTAGACGTTTTGAGATGCTTTTCTGTTTAGCACAGATGTAAAGAGTGGATGTTGCCTTTGCACCAACTCAAACCGGGGCGGCTGAATATCTGTTATTGACAAGGCTTTTCCATCTGCACAACTGCTGGTATCTATTTATTTATTTATTTTCAAGAATCTTAAGAGGTCAGGAGTTTCTGAAATACTCAAAGCAGTCCGTAAGACAACAAAAAATACCCCAAGGTAAAATCACTATAATCACATTTAGTATAGTATGTGATATTTAGTACAAATATTACCTGAAATTCTTGCCCTGTAGCTGCATCATTTCTTTTAATGTGCTGCCAGAGTGCACAAGAATATGATGTTACTAGAGGACGGTATGATGATACGCCAAAACAAACTGCAAGATCACTTTTTATGAATAATTTCAAACCTATACATCTCAAGCAGTCTATAATGTCTGAAATGAGAGAAAGTACCATATGGCATGTGGAAAAACGGATAAATAGGCTTCTTAAATGAAAAATGCTAGGATACAGAGCTCTAGCCACAAATACTCTACACAACAGGACGCATAATGCAGCGAAGGAAGGACGGGGCATTTTAATAAGAATGTATATTAAAAAAAAAATAAAATAAAATAAATAAAATCACACAAATCCGACAACATTAGGAGCGCTCTTCTCTTCCGCACAAGATTCCATTTTTCGACGAGAAACAGACCTCAGAGACAAAGCAAACAAAACAAAACAAAACCCCTTCGGCTGAGGAAAGATCATGAACATCAGCATGCATGTGCCTACACAGCCAACCTTTCTTAGACAGACCCATTTCTTCAGGCTCTGTTGATTCTTTTCTGTACTTCTGCTAAATTTTATAGCTCTAAAGGAAAAGAAAGGGATAAAGCTTTGCTTTAATAAGGGGGAAAAAATGAAGTTAACAAAAAACAGGCGCTGGGTTTTGAATAAGGGTTTTGGTCCTGCTGCAGGGTCTGCGTGGTTCTGGTTGCTTTCATTAGGTTCAGTTTGGTAATAAAAGTCAAATGGACACACAAGAAGTAGGAAACAAAACTATGTCATTTTTCTGCGGTGGTATAGGGAACGTACTGGATATCGGAGAATAAGCAGAATACATTTCATACAAACCAGACTTTGGACTGAAAGTGTTTAATGGAAACAAGGGAGTTTCCTGGGCAATGGGGCATACTGGGAATACTGGACATTTGGGCAGCTTTTCAAAGCCAGTGAAAAAGAGCGTTAACTCGGAGTCGGAAAGTCTGCCTTCACAAAATAAATAAATAAATAA
Source organism: Tachysurus vachellii (assembly GCF_030014155.1). Lineage (NCBI taxonomy): Eukaryota > Metazoa > Chordata > Actinopteri > Siluriformes > Bagridae > Tachysurus > Tachysurus vachellii. Next base: position 4,832,320 of record NC_083476.1, on the reverse strand, counting down.
AAACAGTAATTTACTCAAGCCTTCTGTTTGTTAAGCTACACTGATGTGTAGGATGTAAGGTGCAGATTAGTCATGGCTCAGTGCTCAGTTTCATTTCCTTTACCAGATGTTTACAAGTCATACCGGAATCCGGTAGCTGAGCAGATTCTGGTTAAGGGGCTTGCTGAAGGGCACATACTGGCTCCGAGACAGTACTGGAATATTAGCTCACAACCTTTCTGTTACTAGCACTACGGTGTCACGATTTCACGATTAGTCATGGTGTGCGATATGACATTTACCTCACTGCTGACTTTTATGAATTCTATTCCTTCTATTACTGTCTACTTGTCATTTCCTTTCCCTCTAGAGGATCTCACTCAATTCTGTCTGGTTGTGACTCTGCAAAATCTTTAAAAGCCTTTAGCATTCGTTGTAAACATGTTAAATTAGAACCTATTCTGCCATTAAAATATTCTTTACCGTATACAAGAACTATTAAAGGTAAAGAACATGGCACTGCTGATCAGAACCATGTACCGATTAGAACCAATAAGATGATCGTTTTCTAGTAATAATTATACAACTTTTAGTTATAGTTCACTTAATTGACTGGTCAAGTGGCATTCCAAGTGTGTTTAATATCAAGTACAATCTCTGTTTACGTCACACATTGCAGTGGTAATGTATAGATCAATACAAGCTAGATAGACAGATGAAGGTTAAGTTGAAAAATAGCTTATATTTAAACTAAAATATTTGGTCCTGTGTCTGAAATATCACTTCATCCTTTACATTCTATTTACACTAATGTATAAAAGCTGTTTCCATTTTTTTCTGATTTCAAACTTGAAATTTTCTAACGCTATGGACATATGATGTTGCTGCTTTCTAGAAATAAATGCTTAAAATGACAATTTATCTTTTCTATATTTGGTTTACTGTTGTCCTATAATAGGAATTACCAGATACATTGGACTAGGAAGAAATGTGCACTTGCTAAAATCTTCTGTCTGGTAGCTTTTAATTGATTTTTTTTTTTTTTAATATTTATTGATGAAACTTTGAATAATGAAGGTAATAATTAGTGCATGAAATTTTATGACAAGGTCACTTTGAAAAATTTTATTATGAGAACAATTACAAAACTTGATCTATTTGGAGCATGAATTTTTTTTAACATTTTAAAAAGTCTTTTTTTTAATACTTTGACATCAACATATTTTCAGATTAGATTATTATACAGTGAAAAGATGGAACGCTCATCGGCAGCAAAAGGAACCTTCGCGATTAAGCTCCCTGATGCCCCATTAACCTGTCACTGAGTTATCGTCACCTTAAAACACATTACAGCATTTCAGACTGTACATTAAACATTTTTACCTTTATCCTACATTTACACACACAATCTAATTCCCCATTGGTTCAATAAATGCCTGACAAGCTGAAAATGAACTGATGATGAAAAATACTAAAACCAGGATGATTGTTTTTTCTTTCGTTCACTTTTGAGAAATAGACACGCATCGTTTCGAGCTGTTGAACGAACAGAGTCGCGGCTTAAACGGCCGTTGCGACACGTAATTATGATTTATATTTCAAATTAGCATAATAAAAAAGCTCTCTGCAGGTGGGAGAACTCAAAAAAAAAACACTGCTGATATAATTGCAGCAAAATGCTGAAAAGAAAGTTTTCGTAAAAATATGTATGACCTACTTGAAATGTAGAAATCTAACAAGATTTTGTACAGACTTCTTTCTTTCCCTGCTGTTCTTGCTAAGCCGACAGAAGATCACGTATTCAAAGAAAGTGAAACTGTCTCAAAACTGGACTTGATAAGACGTGACATTTCTGTCTACAGATGGTGAAGAAGAATGTTTAACTGGCTCAGTCAAAACCTCTTCGGATGACGCTCGACTGTAACGTTCTCCATGGCACGATGAATGTTTCTAAAATATGGATTCAAAAATATAATATATAATATATATTATAATATAATAATATATAGTAATATAAAAGAATGCTTCTTCTGTGATATATGGTTAAACTGGTTTGATGGCAATTATCCATTAAATTGCTGTAATTATTAACGTTTCTCCTCAAGTTTTAACCTTTTAATGTTTGTATGTTTTACACCCTGAGGTGAATGTAAAACTGTTGAAATATGTAACTTTGAACATATAACTCCAAGGCCAAAAAATATTTTTAATGGAAACTATGATTCGCATGTGGCTGGAAAACTCTATTTTCTACTATACTGATAACAACAAATGATTTCCTAAACTAAGCTCTAGTTCATTTGAACCCTGGTTAAATCCAAAAAAAAAAATTTAAATGTAAAAATTTGAGAAAATTTCATTGAACAATTTTATTCCAAATCCACTGTAAGATCTCTCACCTAACTCTACATTTACACCTTAATCTGTTTGTTTGTTGCAAAATAGATTAGAAAGAATACATTTACACTGAAAACGAGATATTGCGTTGATTATCAGCATCATCCACGTTCGTCTCATCACCGGAGGTACGATTCATTTGGTTAAATTTCTTTGGATTGAATTCCTTTCAATTAGAGTATTAAGTGCTTGAGGATGATTTTGATGACATCAAAAGATTTTAACAAACTGTCCTGATCAGGCTTCTGTACATTTCGCTGTGTCATGTAACGATCCGAAACCTTCACGAGAAAAGCGTTTAGCGGACGAAATTTTAGAAATCTTCAAACAGACAGACATTCACTGCATTGTTTTTGTAAAACTGTCCCCTTAAACCAAAACGATCTTTTGGTTGATACAAATAAAGTTAGAAACTAGCCTAAATAAAAACACTTCAACATTGTTTGGGTAAAACATTCGCATTTTAAAGTGGCCGTTTTTCCAGAAACGATCAACATACGGATTTTCATTGACACCACACAGATTGAAGGAAAAAACAGATTCTATACCACAAATTTCCACACACAGAACACAAGTACTATACAGTGAACCACTGTATAGTACTTGTTTTACTTTCATGTATTTCTTTTTCCTTAGAAACACAAGTCAGTTTTTTTATGAGTGCTTTATTGCCAAACCCACTCGTTAAAAATCTCCGCAGCAAACGTGCACGGAAAAGTCATTTTGCATCTTTATACAAAGCAACCCCGAACTGACTTGATTTATATGGTCACAAAGTAGTGCAGGCTTGCATGCCATGACAAGTAGGAATAATTCTAATATTGCTAATAACGGCTGAACATCTGGCCCTTGAAGGCGTACTGAAGTTATAAATAGTCCTCGCTTTCTTTTGCCAACATCTTGACTTCACACGTGTTCTCTAATGAGCCTGAGTGACTCGCAAGCTCCTCCCTAGACGCCGTCATATCGCCTAATGTAAACAAACCTTATTATGATATGATGGCATACAGACAAATGGTAGTAACATTAAGACGGAGGATAAAACTATACATACTTATACGTGGCACAGCTGACAATCTCTTCTAATTCTTCTTTAGAGGGTCTCCGTGGTGCATCGATCACTTCTGGACTTTCCTTGAAACATTTTCACTATTCAGTCCACATCAAAGCCAACAAAACAAACCAATTACAAATCAAGAATTTTTTTTCTTCTCATAAATGTAAAAACAGCTAAATAAACTCAATATCGTCTTAGAAAGCCCTTTTTATGCTTAAACTGCATTAAGTGTTTACACAGCAGTTCAGATAAAACCAGTCTGCATTCTTCACACCTGCTCGTCTGTGTTGCAGGTGCACTTATTTTCCCTCCCAGTGCCCAGGATCACAATTCCACCTGTCCAGATGACTCCGCAACTAAGCTTTCGCGTAACAAAACACGTCCACTTCTTATAGAAAACATGAGCTGCTTTAAGTCACAAAGTTCTCTTTTTCCACAAAAAAATCGGAATGTTTAACACCAACTTTGGGTCTGTGAAACCAGATTTATAATGCAAATCTGTATCTCAGAGCATGTGCATATAAGTCTGCCAACATACTTGCATGTAACATGAGTGCAGTAGGAGGAAATGTCTTATGCACCATACCAGAAGGTCTGTAACACTATGATGCCATCAGAAACTGTTCAGCGCTCTTATTATCCTAATCTAGATTCCAATTTAAAAGAAATTAAATAAACCACTTTAATAAAATCTGAGACTACTGAGATTTTGTTATGAGCTGAAACAGTTGTTCTAGCCCCATGGCAATTCTATTTATGTTCTATCTTTTTTTTTTTTTAATACAGGCTGATTCAGAATCATTAGCTACTACTTGATTTTTATTACTTCTATTACTTTTGAGAAAGAAGGCATTTTGAGAATGTTTCTAGGACTTGCAAATATATTAATGCTCACCTAGATGGACTTGGCCTATAGAGAAATTAATCAGTGGCGGTAGCGAGTTCCCGTTTTTGAAATAAGGCATCCTAATTGGATTTTTCTAGCAGGCAAATATTATTAATGTTCTCCTGGTTTGCGAGAGGCTTGCTGCAAGAAAAATCTGTCCATCAATTTTTAGACTGTCTACATAATCATAGCGTAACCTATACATACTGAAAAGGTGAAAACAGAAAACATTTGCATGACTAGTCAAGCATATCCGGGCCTAAGGGAGTAAAAGTTCCCAACATTATTTACCTGCTTGACTTACCAGTGTTTACACAATGTGATGGTGAGATTTTGAAACAGTCAACGTCCTTTCCTCAAGCTAAGCTTATATATCATTTCTGTTTTTGTGTATGAATCTGCCTTAAGTGAGGAAATTCAGCTCCAACATAATCCACTGTGAGCGAGCAATGAGTCACTTTAAAAGACCTGTGTGAATTCCTGAGAGGACGGCGAGTAAAAGTACATGGCTTCTCGAACGAGGCAGCTCATGTTTTAATACCAAGCCGCCGAGTGTGAAGAAGCTCCATAAAAGCTAGAGGCTCAATGCCAAGTGTGGTACAACCCGAAAGTACACGGTCATTAATCTCTGTGGTGTACGTGATCATTTATTCATAGTGTTATTCTGAATTATGACTGCATAACACTGTTTAGTTACTATTCAGAACAAAAGGCTGCATTTGCAACTGGTTCTGAAAGGAGGAATGAACTAAAAAAAAATAAAAAAAATAAAAAAAAATCACTAAGAAGAATCTATTTGGTTCTTGTTCTTCCACAAGCTGCTTGTGGATGATAAAAACCTTGTCTGGTTTAGTAAAGGTTTAGAATCAACCAAAATTACCATGCAGGGAAATAGAAAGTCAAAATTAACACCTTCTTTTTTTCAGTCTTATGACTGATGTCCAATGATGTCTGATCAGCTGAATCACTGGGCGTCTTCAAACAATGGGTTAAGACCTGCCTCTTCCTCAAACTCTTAAACTAGCACTTTTTTCCCTGAACAGAGTTTTAGGTTTTATCCTAAGTCTGAACCAGTGTTAATGTATTCACTGAGACTACAAAGCACTTTTGTACGTCCCTGGTTTGGGTTAGATATGTTTGGGAGACTAGCTGCAATTATGTCAGAGCGATTAAAGTAATTGTTCCTATGCAAAACGTACAACGGTTACAGGCCTGCCTCGACCAACTCATCTCAGTGTTATGAAGAACTACTAAATTAATTCTGTTGTTTGGATTTAGCCTTAGGTACTTAAGCTAGCTACCAAGCTAAAATATTAGTGAATTTAGATTTCTGCAATATCTTAGGGGCTTTTTACACCTGGTCACTTCATGCGTTTTCTGTGTTCGGATAGCTATCCGATGGTAAAAAGACCAGGTCTAAATGCCCTCCGAAACGTTTTCGAGACGGATATAAATCCGATCGTTCAAACCACTTCAGGAGGTGGTCTGGGATGCATTTCAGATGAAACTGGACAGGTGGAAATGAATGTGGTTGTTCAAGCCACATACGTCAGCGCTATACTCCTCTCAAACGGAAGTACGTCACTCGCAAGTGATCTTTCACCCAGGCGTCTCGTTGGGGCTTAAAACGCACTGCTGCCGCCGGCGAAAATGCAGCAAACAGTAAATGCTGTTTTTTGTAGCATAACCGCCGTAACGAGTTTTTTCATCTTTTTGAATGCATTCTGAATTCCGCACACACCAAAGCGTGTTCCATTTCAATTACCCCGGAAATGAGGTCAAATATATTTGCATTTTGAGCGGGAGGAGAAAGATCAGATTGATATCCGATTCGCCAAGATGCATTTACAGTATGTGGCCTAATGTAAATGGAACAGTTTTAACAAATCAGATAGCTATCGGATCAGAGAAAACACATGAGGTGACCGGGTGCAAAAAGGCCCTCTGTTTCGAGTGATATTCTTTTAAAATTTAATCATTAATGGAATAGACCTTAGTTTGATAGTTAGCTCATAGGTTGTCTAACATGTTATACAAGATCATGGAGTATGTTAAAGTTCATGATTGAACACAAAAAAATCTGCTTCATATTCCATTACAGTAGATGCATAGCTATGTATTTATTTTGTCATTAGAATGGTACTTATACAACAGACAACATTTAAGTAGTCTAAAAGACTGAAAAACATTACATATAACAGTAATTAGCTGGTATATTTATAATGCACTTGGTTTCCGTATGTTGGTTTAACTTGAGAATCACACTACAGGTTGTACAATCTCTGTAAATAATGTGCACAGAGTACAGGGAATTTTTTTTAAAGGGCTTTTGTAATTTCAAAGGATTTCTTTAGCAGTTCACTGATGAGACACGAGATGTAAACCAAGGGCAGCATGACAGCCGAGCACGAGTTTGATCCAACCTCTGACACGGCCTGCGATGCTTATTAAAATGTAACTGAATAGGATCTTGACAAGCCGTTTTCTGATCAAAATTCTGCAGTTCACGCTTCCAATGTGTCAGAATTCAGAGTTTGTAGCTGCAAAAAGATGATAGGAACCACAGCGGATGTTGAAAACATACAGAACATATGTCCTGTGTCTGCCACCTGCATCTGTGATTTGAATCACCAGGACAAGAGACTGTGGAGGAAAACCAAGAAGCTTCTAATGAGGGCTGAGCCAGCTGTACTGCCAAAACCCCCTAAAAACCAGTGGAATGAATGTGGTGGCAGAGTGAAAGAGGCAGAAAAAGTAGCGGCCATGAGTCTGTCTTAAAAAAAGACGGATCGCTCTGAAGACAAGATTTGTGTCAGAGATGCTGTGTAGCCTTTGGAGGAATGCAAAATGCAGTGCAATCCACTTAGCAGATAAAACTAGTCAATGACAATATTTACAGGCACAAACATTTCAGAGGTGTATATCAAGTAGGAATAAAGAAAGCTGCACCTCTTCGTACGAGAGTGATTTAAATTTGAACGTAGATCCGACGATCTAAGAACAGCAGACGTTGAGAAAATGTAAGTGCAAATACTCAAAGTCTGAAGAATGCTAAGAATACAGTTAAATGCTGGCACAAGATCACGCCCACAAATTCCTTCCTAAACAAAATAAGACAAATATTTATTTTCTATAATAAATAAGAAAATTTCCGTATTGCTACAACATTTCTGCTGGGGTTTTTTTTTCTTCTAAGATTACAGATGCATCTCTATTGTCTAAATCAATGTTTTAATTATTTTATTACTTAAAAAATACCTTCAATAGAAAAAAAAAATAAAAAATAAAAAAGTTGCCAGTGTAGAAACTACAGTGCAAGTGCAACCAAATCATGTGATTTAATGCCTAGGGACTGGAGGAAATAGTTTTAATGGTGGCGTGGGCCATACAAAGTTCACTTGAGGCAAACCCCAGACAACAGTAGAGATCGGTTTCTGGACTGACCAATACAGGGAAGCTGTACCGTTATGCAACAAGTGGCCACATTCAAGCGTTCACATTGCACATTCAAGTGTTGGTGAAGTGAATTGGGTGAGGCTGGCGGCATGAAAAAAAAAATCTATGTAATATTGTGGTCATGGTGGAAGGATACATTTACACCCATTACTGTGAAATGTATCCAGTGGTTTTTGTCTGTCCTACTTACACGATAATAGCCAGTTTTTCTGAACAAAACTTTAACAGAATGGCGTCTATGATTTTGAAGCAAATAAAAGCCAGATTTAAAAACTAAGAATGTAGTTTGAAGAAGTGGAAAGATTATTTTTCAAATATAGGCTTACGTTACATTACATTTTGCATCCTTTGCATTTCCCGGTGTAGTGAGAATGACGGTTCAGCAAGGATATAGCATCACTGCAGTAGACTGCGCTAAGCTCCTGGCTTAAAGGCCCGGCAGTGGTAACTTGGTTAAACTCATGACCTTTTGATGCAATTTCAACAAAAGCTTTTTGCAGGACTAACTCTGATTCATGGTCAAACTAGATATTACATCTCATTTTTAGCAGGAAGACATTTGATTTGTGGCTTAAGTGGGTGGCTTGGCATAGGCTCTGTAGGTTGTGTGGCCATATTGTAGCCACACATTGCCAAGGAAAACATGGCATGAGCAGTTGGAACTCTCAATGGCCACCAAGTGATTTGCGCAATGTGAGGGGTGAATGCGGTACAAGAAAACTCATGTTTCTAATAGATTACTACTAATTATGTAGCACCATATGCTAGTTAAGAGTTATGCTAAAAGGTGACTGAAAAAACAGTCTATTTACAATCAGTTTACTAAGAACTTCCAGAGTCATTTTCTTTGTTAACGTCATGAATTCAACTCTGGTAACTATGTCTGCTTAGTCTAAATCTACTCTAAAAAGCCATTTCAGAAAGCTATATCGGTATTGTTCCAATGGATTGGCTGTAAGTACAATCTTCATGCATGACTTTTTTAGAATGTACATATAAGATACTTATACTTCCATACACATACCCAGTGGTTCTCTGGATAAAGGTAATATGAACATAAGTGAGACGGTGCAGACATGGACAAATCCATAGCATGCTTGATTTATGCAAAGGTTTTAATGTTTTCTTAGAAAAGTCATCCCTCAGACTGTATTAACACATTTAGCTAACTAACTGGCTTACCGTTTATTATTTCAGTGTCGGCTACAATTTTTAGCCGTCAATTAGGCTTCCAGGCAATTAAAAAAAAAAAGAACTAAGCTGAACAGTGAAAATGAAAACTTACTCAGATGGTTAGCTAATGGAACATTATGATTTGTCCACCACAAGTGCAGTTTACTCTGGACAGCCAAGAAATTAAAACCACCTGGCTAATACTGGTCCCCTTTGTGCCATCAAAACACTTCAAATCTATGGAGGCAGGTTCACAAGACCTTTGAAGCTGTGCTCTGGTATCAGGCACAAAGACATCTGTAAAATTAGTCCTAAAAGTAGCGAGGTGGGACCTCATGGATCAAAGTTGTTTACCCTACACATACTTTGGTCGGATGAAGATCTGGGGAATATGGAGACCAAATTAAACACTTTGCCATGTTCCACAAACCATTCCTGAACAATGAAGCATTACCCTGCTGAAAGAGGCCACTACCATTTGGAAATACCTTTGACAAAAAGTGCTAAGGTGTGAATGTGCAATGTGTTAGAGTATCTGAGACTCGGATCCAAGCTCTGAGACCTCAGGTGCCCCTTTTCCACCAGAAAGAACCGGGTGCTGGATCAGAGCTAGTGCTGGTTCAAAGTTGGTTCCACTGGCGAACCTTCTAAGAACCGGATTGCCTTTCCATCGGCTAGAGAGCCATCACAGTGCCGAGTCTGACGTCACTGTATACGTGTCACGTTACACAGCAACGTTAGCGCTGCAGCGGCAAACACAAACACATCAACAATGGTGGATGTTGCTTTACTGTTAATGCTCATGGCTTTGTGAACCTACATTAGCATCCAAACGCTGCTAATCCAACGTGTACGTGCAGCTCCATGTAATCTGTATAAACGGAGGTTGTAATCGAGAAAATACATAACGTTATTTTATCATTAACACAGAAAAAAGTTAGCCTTAGCATGTAGCTAACTACTATCATGGGTGCTGATAATGTATCATATTGCGGTAAAGTAAAAGTGTATTAAACATTAGTATACATAAGGTACATTATCAAAGACGCTAACAGTAGCCCCGCCCACAGCCCCTGATGCAAGCGGTTCTTAAGTCTAGACCAGCAACGTTTTGGTGCTACTTAAGAACCACTTTCCCTGGTTCAGAGCCGGTGCTTTGGCTGTCGAAAAAGAAAGAACTGGTTCTGAATTAGGCTCCGAACCAGCACTCAAACTGCCTCGGTGGAAAAGGGGCAAGGGTTGCGTATGATTTGCCGCACCATTGAGCATGTTAACACGACACTTTGAGGAGGTTCATCATGAAAGTGTCACTGCTGTAGAGTTCCTTATTTGGACTTACATATGCACTTTTTCAAACACTCAAGGGATGCCCCAGCAACAAGCCTGAAGAAGAGCAGTGTGTTATTGCCACGCAGACCTCGCCGTGGGAAATACAGGCTTCTTGTTGCCAAACTAGTTAAGATTAAGAGCTCCATCTCAATCCCAGTGGACGCAGAACAAAACTTTGCACTCTTACACTTGTACAAGTACTAGAAAGTCAGGCAGTATGGCAGAGTCCTTAATGTATAGGCTTTTTTAAGGTGTAAAACTTCACCACAGCATCAAAGACGTTTTTGTTAGGTTCATAAAGAGCCCCAGCGGCCCAGAAAAGATGCATTACATTTTTCCACATCATTTGCACGGCCAGCACAGCAAGCATAATCATTTGCAGAGGGGATATATACAGCAGTTCATGACAGATATTACATTTCCCCCAAACCAAGACAGATCGATAAACATTTAAAATCCTTACAGACTATTTGGGAATGTGGTTATGGTTTCAGGAGCCTTGTTTGCCACAATAACAAATGTAATAAGATAACAAAACCTCAGAGTAGCCAAATCTAAAGCCAAACATAAATGCTGTCATGCATTTTCTTACACATTCCACAAGGAAATAAAAACACCACCATGAGGCAGTACATGTTTAGATCAGGACACATAAACGTACCTCAGGAAGAGTGAAAGACTCATCAGCTTGTTTGAGCTCAGCTTCAGGACCACGCAGTGTCTGTAAAAACAGAGCGGCCTTCCGTTTGCGTTCGGCTTGCAGCTGCTTCTCCTTCCACTCTTTGGAGGCCTGAGCCAACTTCTCGCGTGCTGCAGCTGCCAAACGGTCCTCTAGCTTCTGCTTGGCTGTGTTGGAGGAAAAAATAAAAATCAAAAAATGTATAGCATAAGAGGTTTACAAGTGCTAGTAATGTGTAATTAAGAAGTAGCTTCTGGGTAGAAGGCTGGTTTTTTTTTTTAAACCACATATAGAAAAGAAATCTAAAATAAAAAAAAAACATAAGAATAAACTGCATCCTCAAAACTCAATTAGAATGGAAGTTTACAACAAGGAAAATGTACTGATATACTTAAAAGCATGTTGCATAAGCCAGACGTCTAATTGTTTCTCTACAGTGAATGATATTTTTCATTTCCCCAATTTGCATTCACCTGATCATCACACCTAAATGAAAATATTACCCAAATCTGTGCCATAAAATCTGAGATGCCTGGTTGTCTAGAATAACTTTATTGTATGTTTTAGCATTAAAAATTCCCTTCAGTGGAACTAAGGGTCTCAACCGAGTTGTAGCATCCGGACTCCTGTCCATAAAGTGAGGTCAATGAAGACATGTCATGGACAGCAATGTTTTGACCTAAACAGAGCCCTGACCTTAACAACACTGACCATCTTGGGGATAAACAGGAATATTATTAGAACTTATAACTAAAAAGCATATATGGGGTGATAAAGTATAAGGTATCCACAAACTTTGGGCCATACTGTGAATGTTCCCTTCACTGATTACCTGTAATTCCCTGAATCTCTACAAAGAAAACGTGCTTCAAGACACTCCTCGGCACTGATACCAAATGGTTTAATAAAGATTTTGTCATTCTGGGGCTGTTTTTTTGCTGGGGGTCTGGGAGCTGTAGTGAAGAGTCATGGCATCATGAATTCCGTCAAATTCCAGTGTATTTGAGCCTAAAACCAGATTACGTCCGACACAAAACTAAGACTTCTTTAAAGAAACAAAATCAATGTTTTGCAGTGAGTCCTTCAGTCTCCAGATTTACACCCTTCCGATTATGTGGTCTGAATTGAAGAAGGAAGTCCGAGTGCACAAACCTCAGACTATACAGCTGCTTAAAATATTAAGTAGTTCCGCATGGAGTAGTGGAGCATCTACAAGTGTATCCAACCTTGTTAGGCATTACAGGTCTGAGATTCAGTGCTGTTGTTCTTTCATTTAAGAGTCCTGATCATTTCTTAAAAAAAAAAAAAAAAAAAAGTTCATAGCCAAAGAGCCTGAATTACAGTATTAGGGTGATGGCAATAATAGCAGAACAGTTCAAAGAGATGTTATAAATAGTGCTTAAACCAAATTGATAGGAGGATGGAAGCTGTCCATAACGATTTTTCCTGCTTCCATTTGCATTCTCAGAACATTTAGACCATGCGCAGAACAGATTGCAGCAAATGATGTTCTTACCATGCCTTGGGAGAAAGGTGTACGAAACCAGGTGGTAACAGCCGACGCAAAGTATACTTTCAACCTGACGGTTGAATAAATTTACATACGAGTGAGTGAAGTGAAGATGTGTTTTTCCAGAAGTTGTGTAATTCTTTGTATTTAAAATTGTTGAGCTGAAGGTAGCTCTTTCTACACTGATTGATTCACTTGCCGATGGTACGTAGTCTAATTGCCATGAAGCAATGTTGAGCACTAAGGATTTTAAGCGATGCTGAAATCTTATTATGAAGATTCTTCTTCTTCTTATGCTCTAATGATGAGTTTCTGCTAGTGAGAATGTAATTCTCAGTGCTATATTTTTTTTTACCAGTGTAATGGAAGTGTTAATTTCCCATATGGTGATCTAAGCTACCAGTAACTACAATAGTTCACTTACCTTCAAAACATTAACAGATGTTACAACTAGGCTAATGTGAGAATTATACGCATTACACAACTGTATCAGTATATTAGTAACAGCATGGATAAGACAGACTCTTAGACACCAGACATCCTTCTCTGAATTTATTACCAAGTGAAGAGCTGATACGGTTACAGATACCACTGAATGGGTCTTTTAAAAACTGGGCACCTAAGCAAATACAAGCTGGAGCTGAAGGTTAAATTTCTAAATTAAACTGAAGTTTAACGGCTCAATTTAGCTTGAGTGGGAAGGGCATTTGTTCTCCACTCTGTTTCTTGAAAATTGCGAGAAAACAAGTGATTACACAAGGACGGCAAAACACCGTGCTTATCCGTTTGGGCTAACAATAGGCTTCCAACCATTCAGCAATATATAAAACACAGTGGGAACAATACAGGTGAGCAAAAACTCTCACACATGCAGCTGAGAAGAAGAACAGAAAAGGAAAAGTTTGGGTAAACGGACAAAGGTATAGGAAAACAAGAAGAATGACTCGCTCAAACATTCCTCTAGATGGGTAGCAATTTTTAAAGACATAAAAAACAGCCTTTTTTTGTCTTTAAAGGTGGGGTGCACGCTGTTTGAGAAATACTTCAGAAAACTGAGTCAGGCCGACAAACAAAACAAGCGTGTAGCCAATTAGCAGAAAGGGGCATGTCTTGTCAATATGCGGCGGAGAGAGTGGTCAGTGCGCATGTGTGACATTAGCAGAAAGGGGCGTGTCTCGTCAATATGCGGCGGAGAGAGTGGTCAGTGCGCATGTGTGACATTAGCAGAAAGCGATTGAAAGATTGACATGGCGGATAAAAACGACAGGCGCAAAAACGCATACGATAAGGCAAGAAGTAGGACCCGTGTTAATATAGGATCAGCTTTCCAGTGCTGGAGAGAACTGAACGGCTTCCGCGTGAAACGGAGCTAAACCTTTCACGGTACAACACACAGTTCTACAAAAACACATCTGTATTACCATAGTATTACTCATTGAGTTCATTTATTGATAAAAATATCCCCTCGGCCAGCTGCCCCAGCAGGTTCCGCCATAATAGTTGCCTGGGTTACGTACGTATGTGTGGGGCGGAGCTATCAATACAGGGGTGACACCCATTTGGGTTAGGGGCGTGTTTGTTTTGGTGATTTCAAATGTCAACATTGGTTTTCAAACAACGTGCACGCCACCTTTAACAAAGTCTGTGGTAAATGACAGAGTGTTTGTTGTTATTACTAATTTCTGATGGCTTTTTCATTTTGTCATTTTTTTTTTGTGGGGCATATTGCCATTAATATGGTGTTGGTCAAATCTTTGAGGCTATTACAGCTTGCCCCCTTCTTTAAAAGGCTTTCCAGTAGATATTGGTATGTAGCTGTTGGGATTTTGTGCTCATTTAGCTATCAGAGCTTTAGCAAGTCCAGGCAGCGGGGTTGAGGTCGGGGCTCTGTGCAGACCACTCATTTTCTTCCACAGTTGATTTTATTTTTATTTAATCTTTATTTTCCCAAGAAGTCTCGAGATCATATTGTTTTTCAAGACTGACTGGCCAAAAAGGTACACAATCACTGAGTAAAAATCACATCAACTTTGCCAATCCATGACCATATGAATTTTGGCTTGGTATAAATCATGGAATCTTGGTGCACAGGGACATAGTCATGTTGGAACAGGTCTGAACCCCTTGGTGCCTTTCCATTAAAGGAAAACGGTGAAAAATATTTCGAAATGTTGTCCTCAATAAAAGCCATAGCTATATCTTAATAATATTCACGTGGAGTGATAGGAGAGAGTATATTAGCTCAGTAAAACACAGGTCAATGACTGCCCAACGTTTATTGAGGGCAGAAACATTACATTACCCAACACTTAGTAACCTAGTAACTAAGTAAGAGGCAAATATATTAGGCCTAATTTCACCAGAAAAGGAAAGCTAAAAAGAATGAGCGACACAAAGGCACTACCCCTAACATGCTACAGAACATTTTGTGGATAGTAGAGGAGCAAATCCAGCTGTAGACATTTATCAGGATGCCTATGGGACTGTTTGATCAAATAAATCCCAACACTATTTTTGGTTCTGACGATATGTCCTGACTTCCTGTGCATGAAGGGTAACCAAATTCAGCACAGGTACTATTAAGTATTGCATGGCTTGTTTGGAAGTAGAAACAGAAAAAAGCATTAATTACTACGAGTAATTTGTTGAGCTCACTGTCTGGTGTAAAGGTGCTATATAGCCTGGAGATCAGCTGACCTTTACAAATGAGCTGAGACAAAAGAAACCATTTACTCCTTGTGCTCGGCGGGACATAAACGTATGCACATAACGTATTTACAGTTAGAGGCGCTCACTCAGGTAGAATGAATGTACACAATAACATGCAAATTGTTTTGCATGCTGAGTTAGAGCAGTATCAGAGCTGAAGAAAAATGACAAGAGGACGGACGTTTTTGGGAAGATGGCAGACTATGGTACGTTTTGTCTTCATCAAGGATTCCTACTTTCTGTCAACTTGCTCCATTTTTAGCTTTTTTTCCTTTATTAAATATATAACAGACTATTTAAGGTGACTTATGCTCCTTGGTCCGAGCGGCTGCAGCCTGCTACATGCAGTGGAAGGATTCAGACTATAGTCTTATGCTGATATTTGAAACAAAGCAAGATCCCAAAAGGCACAGACCTAGAAATGATCATAAATAACATGCATGTCAAGAAATACTTGAAAGGTGGAGGAGAAGTTCTTAAATATATAAAGCATATTTCTTAAGAGGGTAAATTCAGTGTCTATCCTCATAACATTAGAAGGCCAAATTGAGCGTTTAGTGATGCAAATTCAAAAGTTATGTCATTACTTAGTCAGGGAAAGTTATGCATATTCAAAGAAGGGTTAAGCACCTGCTTAAATAAATTTTCTGGGCTTCCCAATCAGATTATGCAAATGAAATTTGCAGGCTTCCAATTCAGATTATGCAAATGTTTTCCATCTTTCGGTTGCCAGGTTTTTCTTGACCAGAGTTTCTGAGATGGTTTTTTTTTCCCCAGCAGTGTCTAGACCACCACTTTTAAGTATAAGCACTTTGTCTGATAGTAAACACAGACTTAAGGAGCAGATCATATATATATATATATATATATATATATATATATATATATATATATATATATATATATACACACACACACACACACACACACACACACACACATACATATAGCAATAGAAAATAGCAAATATTCGAACAAACTATCAGTAGCAGTCTATTATAAAGAAAACATATGGCTAGGTAAGTAATACTCTTTTTAATGATCACAAATTACTGCAAATTTGCACAAGTAAACTGTCCCCCTAAATGAATGCGTTCATGAGATTCTAAGTCGCGGTCATGAACACAATCTTTGATCAGACTATCAAACTTTTAAATTCTAATTTTCATTTGCTGACTTCATTAATTCGGTATGTTTGCCTTTAAGAAAACCTATCCACGGGTTTAAAGTATCAGCTGACCGAGCATTCATTCTTTTTCGAGCTTATTTATAGCCATTATAAAGCCGTCAATTTGGTTACAACAAACTGTCAGACAGCACTGATGTCTGTACATGAGTCTGAAATCTTAATACGCACTACTCGAGTAGATCTAAACTCTGAATATTGTCCTGAGAAAAGTACACACACTCTCACATACTATGTGTTTGGGAAGTAAAGAAGCAAAAGCATATATAAGAGACAGGAGAACGGAAAAGGGTTCTTGGCTCAATCCAGGCACTGGTAATCACACCATGGTTCTGTGATCCTTTCACAGCCCATTGATACAGATTAGGAAGCTTCAGGCCAATCGATAGTCCCTCAGAGTATCCCAGCATGATGTTGACTGAAGTCTCGGCTGTGCTGTCAACTATTCCACTTCCCTGGAGCTGTAGTCACTTTTTTTGCGCTAATTGAACAATCATTTCTCCACCTAACAGCTCACAGGCTGAACTATATTTTTGAATGTCCTGAAATCTGTTCAGGTCAAAAGGAAAAACAATTAGAAATAGAGTTAAAAATTTTATGAACTACTGGATGGGTGAAGCTCTATCATTCCCTGCACACAAATATAACTAGAGAATGATATCTAGAGTAAGAAGAATGATAACTAGAGAATGGACAAGCAATAAGGATCTGAGCGACTGTGACCAGGGCCAAATTTTGATGGATAAACGGAGCACTTTTACAATATGTGGACAGCCAGATGCATGTCTGTCAATAACCTGGGGAATAGATGGCACCACAATGCACTATGGGAAGAAGGCAAGCTGGAGAAGGCAATGATATGCTCTGGCAAATGTTCTGCTGGGAAACCTTGGGAACTGGTCATGTGGATGTGACACAAAACCTACTTAGCTGGAGAAGGCAATGTAATGCTCTGGCAAATGTTCTGCTGGGAAACCTTGGGAACTGGTCATGTGGATGTGACACATACCACCTACCTAAACTGGTTCAGCAGAATAATGCATCCTGGCACATTGCAAAACTTATTCAGGTATGGTTTAAGTTACATGACAAAAGTTCAAGGTATTGACTTGGCTTTCTAATTCCCAATATCTCAGTTCAAGCATCTGGTCTGATCCATGGAAGCCCCAACTAGCAACTTATATGACTCTGCTGCTAGTCTTGGTGCACAAACCACAGCAGACCTTCAAAAGGTCTTGTGGAGTCCATGTTTCGACGGGTCAGTAGTCAAATGCCCATATTCTTAAAATCATGTTAAAAGGAATAGATAAATATGTCCAATTATTTCCACTCTGGCTTAATTTTGTTTGTCATATGGAGTTGAAAGGCTCCCAGCTGTTCTGTTTTTACAGTGTGATTGAAAACCATGGCAAATTTATGCTTGACGGATTTGCATTTACGTAAAAGGGCTGCCACCAAAACGGTATAATCACAGCAATAATCATAGATATGGAAATATCTGTAACTGCTCTCTTATCACAGACCTTATTCAGATGACACCTCATGTGGAAAGCATAAAGTAACCACTATCATCAGCTAAATAGCTAAAATGTTAGAATGTCCTGGATGTCAATCCAGTTGAGACTCTTTGGCAAGACTTCTCCACACCTATCATATCTAGAGGAACTTGCAGTAATCACAGCCAGAGGTGAATCCATCAGGTATTGACTCACCATTGGTGAATACTTATGCAGCAAACAAATGCCTGCTTCTTTCTTTATTTGCCCTTTGTTTCAGGATGCCAAATATTTTTGCACCTTTAAATGTCTGAATCACAATTAAACCAATTATTCCACTTAAAGGTTAATTAAATAAGAAAACCTTTTCAGTAACCATTAATCTTGTATCTCGTTTCCTTGTTTACACCCACACGGTATCTGAATATGAATGAAATATATTGGACATTTGAAAAATTACAGTATTTCTCAAGAGTACTAAATCTAAGAAAGGTTAAAAGGCCTCGTTCATTATGGAGAAATTGTCGGTGAGGCACACTGCGCATTACTGTGTGACCTACATGAGCTCATGAGGGAAAATGATCCCAGAATAAATTGGTATGAATGATGAGCATAGCTCATTCCGCAGTGAGGAAGCGTGGACGAGTCTTTCTCCTCCCTTAATCTGTAGACAGACCTGCACTTAATTACACAGGATGGACATGAATCACTAGTCTACCAATGGTCAGGTCACATTACAAGCTTGCTCTTTGACATTTTATTTAATGCTCTGTCGGTCACGGGAACATGACAGGAAGCAGGTCGTCGTCTACGATAAAGTGACTCTCAAATAAGAGTGTGCTCAATATCCACTTCACGCAACTAATTTTTCTTTTCTTTTGTTCTTTAGTAACCCTAATCGCTTTACTAATTTATTCTTCAGTCTTTATCGTTGCAAATGATGTAGATTATAGTAGCGATGCATTTATATTGATCTATTAACCGTACTCATTAACTTATATATAAATAATGTTCTAGTACCAACATCTGGTACCATGTGACACTAAGCAACACAAGCCTGATGTACATCACTATAATGAAAAGACGACACAAAATGACAGCAGGATCGACACATTTCTAGACTGTACATTGCTCTTTGAAAACAGTTCAGTTCAGCGAGCACTAAACTCCAAGACATTTCAAGCCATCCGTTTACATTTTCACTGCACCTTTCACTCATTTTTAATGAGAACACTCACTGATACTGTGCTCTTGATTAAAAATGCTGCTTAAATAGCATCATTATAAACATAAAACAAAAAAAAAAGCTGGATAAAATGTACTGTGAAGTCCTTGATATCACACTTAATATCAAGTCGGTTAGTCGTAGATCAGTATCTATGTGGAGTTTTCAGGTAGTTCTAGCTGAACATGCAAGTCATTTTCCTAGAACAGTAATTCATTACGGAGAATTAGATTATGCTCGACAACCTCCCTGAACCTTTTCTGCATTGTCTGAGAAAAGCAGTGTCTGTGATTAAAAAAAAATGAGGTGAAGCTCATATAACATCTTGGTCAGAAATAATAGAATGCTGCGAATCATACCTGGATGAAAGTGTGATCTTGGGTTTTCATTAAAAAGAAATCAAGCATTGAAAGATTAAAAAAAATCTTGAGGGTCAAGTCTCCGACAGCTATTAGGCCGACAGCACCATGTTGCATCATTCGTTTCTGCTTCCAGACACTACTATTCAACATGCAGGGTTAGACATTTTCTCTGAATTAGACATTCTCTGAAATCACTTTTTGCTAAAAAATGATTGCGCGCACAACAAAATTTCTCTTCGATTTCCTTGTCCCACATAAATTGTGTGGAGCCCAAGAACATAGGTGAGGTTAAGAGATTTGTGAGGTACGTCTCGTCTAAAGACACGTTTTTCTTCACAATCAACTTGGAAAGTACGGCTGTTTATTTCCCGGGAGGTATAAAATAAAAAAAGAAAAAAGGTAAAGCTGTTTTTTCAATCATGTATACTTTCCCTGAGCTGTTCTTTTATTTAATATACTGGAAAAAAAAATTTACTACCCATTGAATTTACTAAATAAACTCAATATCAATATCTCTTCAGGTAATACAAGCTAGTTAGCCAGTCAGCAATACTGCAGATGTACGGCCTCGAACGCTTGGCGATACTCCATATCGGAATAATCGTACTAACGTCTGAGAGATTTGGAAGTTACAGGACTATACGTGTGAGGATTCCTCTAGATAAAAGGTGTAATTTGTGCCACTCATCTGCATTTGATTGTGCAGTTTACACACCATTATGTCAACAGATTAGAGGGAAATGTGTTGGTAAATGTGCAGTGTGTGTCAGACAACTGTGTAGTGGGAGCAGTTTAGCAATTCCAAACACCTGGCCTTCCAGATACACAAACTAAAAAGGTATCAAGAAAATACTTCGTTTAACATGTCCATTAAGAGGACATTTAGCAGTAGAAATGCTGTACTTATCTGCTCTGGCATCTTAGTGGATGCAGAAAAAGAAAAAAAAACACATACTACCTCAATCATTTCTTAGGTGAGATTGTTTTAAAACGTACTTTTGTTCCATTCCTTTCCTTTTAATAGCTGCTGCTGTTGATTCTGAAATGGTTGCCAGGTATATGTTCCAAAAGCAGTTCAGTACTTACAATATATACCTTTCAAATGAAATAAAAACATACATGCTGTATATTACCGAATATTTATAATAAATAAATAGCGTACAATACAATAGCAGTGCCAATACCGCTAGCAAGAAAATCCTTGAGGCAGAGTACTGATGTTTTTTTTAGTGGCTCACACAACTAAGGTTCATGAATTCAAAAGTCAAGGTCTTGAGATGGTGTAAAGTGAAAATAATGTCCATGGATCGTGCCATTTACTCTGACTCATATCCTAGTCGGTGCTGAAAAATAATACTACCAACACCATGCTTCTCTGTCGTTATGAGCCACAGTTATACAAATTTAGTAGCTATTAGAGCAAATCGTATCAAGGAGCCAAAAACCGTGAATGTTACTGTTACACTGCAGAAATTTTGCAATACATTTTAAATTGGGCTGTATTTCCAAGAGAGTTTTTGCAAACTGTGTGTCTGTGTGTGTGTGTATGTGTGTCTCTGTGTGTGTGGGAGCGTGCATTACAGTTACCCCACCTTGCTTGGCCTCCAACTCTTCCTGCGAAAGAGTTGGCTTTTTCTCCTCAGGCTGTGGAGGAGGAGCCTCACTTTGTTGCTCCACCCCAGCCATGCTCTGCTCCGCCCCCACCTGTTGTTCCTCTCTCGCCCTGTCCTCGTCCGAGTCATCGTCCAGACGCACACGGTTTTTTTCCAGAGGCAGAAAGTCATTCTCTTTGGACTTGATCGCAAAGCAGATGGGTGCAAAGGATGCTGGGAAAGAAAGACAAGGAGAGGTTGGAAGTGAATTCTGATCTGTTCCACTTAGTTACAGCCATTAACCTTTCCCTCGGGGCCGGAAATGCGGCTAGCACGTATGGTCATTAGGGTTAAAGACAGGATCATTACAGCCTAGACACACCAGAACAAGCGTTAACGCTCCGCAATGCTGCTCAGCTCACAACTTCACCCGTTTTTTTTTTTTTTTTTATTCAATTCTGAATAGCGGTTTGGTCCCAGAGGTCAAGTCCACAGAGACACATGTCCCGTACTTACCTTTAATTAGTTTGCCCTCATTAGACTCCTTTTCAGAGGCACAGTTTGCAGTGCTGCCACCCTTATGGACTGCAGAGGCCTGAAAGAAAACCAGAGAGTCAAGAGTCATGCACTCCATCTGCAAAATGACCCCACAGTACAAATAACAGAAAAGCTTGTTGGACAGAAAAGAAAAAGCAGAAAAGCCTGTGACTAACCTAACAGATCCACGTGTAAGGCTCCTTTTGTTTGTAAGCAATATTACACAAGCAAGAACGAGGACCTACAAAATATTGGTTATTATTAATATTTTATTTGGTGTAGTCATGAACCTGAAGGCTGAGTGCTACGGCTAATCACAGCTGTGACGGTATTCATGTATAAATTGCGTTCGCTAGATTTCTAAACATCAGTCCCTTAAACGAAAAAAAATTATATTGAGTAAATGACATTTCCTACACAGTATGGCTAATCGCTCTGTTTATTTTTGCTCTGCTAGCAAAAATAGACCTTGACAAAGCTACTCTCAAGTTACAGCCTATTGGCTCACATCCTGTTAAAGGTTGTTTTAATAAAATTGGTTTCCCTTCTGACTTGATCCTTCACAGTTTAAGATAAAAATATAAACATGAAAAATGTACCACTTGCCATGTGTGCTGATGATGTCAGTGATACTGTAGTAACCGGTTCAAACTAGTAAGTGGTATTTTAGCCACAGACACAAACAGTGAAAAGTCCCGGTGTGGTAAGACTAAATATAAGAGCTCATGGAAGGCCAACTTATCAAAACAGTGGACTAAAACTAACCGCTGGTCATTTTTCACACTGGCCGACGTTGGGAACTTACACCTAGGTTAGTTCAGGAATGCGTTAGCAGTAAAAGCAAGGATTTATTGAGAAACTAAAGAATTACAGAAAAATAAGGTAGACTTAAGCAGATTTGCACTCAATTAAAGCAAAAAACCTTGATCTTTTCTGCAGTGTCTTGACTAGATAATAGACTGATCGATTAATAGACTGATAATAAATCAAGCATAAATAAATAAATAAAATAACAAATTACTTTTTGACCTACACAGTTTCCTCTGACATCTATGTATATTTGATTTTTGGCTATGCAACAGACGGTCTGCTACTGGCTATTTATTCCACAGCACTGTGATTTCTCAAAGCTGATTGGCCGACAGTGTTGATAAATCTTCTATAACAGTTGCTTGATATTAGCTCTGTTTTCTGTCAGGTGATGTGTGTTGTGTATTTTATGTTGTGTCTAATGGGCAGAGGGAAAGCATTCAGACACAACAAAGACTTCAATACAGAGTAGTTTTGTCTTATTAACTTAAAAAAGCAAGGCTGCTGAGGGAACGACTTTTTATAGCTTCTATAATTCGAGTGATAAAAGGACCCAAGTTGTTTCGTGGGACATGTGATAGGTTGTTCTTAAATTAACAGAATCTTTTAATTGATGGTTTGGTAATTGCTGTGGTATCAGCGGATGAAAACTCGTGCTATAATAATCAAAGTTGGGGCCAGTAACAGTAACTCTAGTTTCTATCGGCAAGGATGCTTTTCGTGCAAGAAAGGCGTCATGTGATGTTTTATTACCAACTTGAACATTAGATGACCTCCCATGTGCGTACCATAGCTAAGTTCAGCGGATCACAAGCTGTTGGTGATCAGGTGTGTGAAATCCCAGCTGTTAATTATGTAAATTATGCGACAGTCACTTTGAGGCGAACTAACCAAAGAACTGCCTGGCAAATAAAAATAAACATCTATCTTCAATACAGCCTAGCTATAAGATGAAAACTGGTGTGGTGGCTGAGAATTAAGGCACGTGCTAAGGTGGTTGCTTATTTCCTTACTGCTTTATTGATATAGCCACTCGATCTCTGTGAACATCATGTTGACAACATTAATACTAGATTAGTTTGTAACCTAGATTCCAGACATACTGTAGATCCTAAACATACAAAGTGTAGTAAAACCTTTCCTGCCAAGCGAGCTGCATAGAAGCTACATTTCTATTATATTTGGTTAACCTTCCTGCCCAAGTGGCAGAGATGACAAGTAGGTGGTTCCCCATATGAGCCTGGATACTCACAAGGTCCCTGAAGGAGCTTTACCTTGTCATTGTAACATCTGACCCAGCTCAATAGGGATCTAAACCTACAATATTTCTGTAGAGCTGCTTTGTGACTCTGATTACAAAAGCACTACACTGGGGGTGTACAATTTTATCTGGAAAGGGCCGGTGTGGGTGCAGGATTTCATTCCAAAGAAGCAGAAACCACACCTGAGTCTATTGAAAAGTCAAGATCAACTGATTGGTGGAATCAGATGTGGCTCCTGCTTGACTGGAATGAAAAGCTGCTTCAATACGACACCTCTGAGGTACATAACTGAAACTGAACTGAATAAAGGTGCATATTATAAAACATTTTTCTGGTGGATTTCTTGTGGCAACTTCAGAATTGTCTCATACAATTAGACGTTTCGGGACTTTTTTTTTATTTATGCAAAAAGTAGTTTTTCTTTCATATAATTTCTCTCATATTGCTAGCACAAGGCATGATCGATGATGTAAATGAATCTCCAATTACAGAGAAGTAGCTAGCTAAGTACTGTAACAGAGACTAAGGAACAACTAAGGGATAGGTTTAGGATAATTATATAACACAGGTTACAAGGTAAATTGTCCTGGATTCCTGGGCTACTAAAATAAAATACTAAACTGTAGGCTCTGCATGGTAAAAACAAAAGATGATTAGCGTGGATTAAACCATACTACATATCTATCAAACGGTATCCATCCTTTTGAAATGATTTGCATTTAAATGTTGCACTGGGCTTCTTGGTAAACCAGCGAAAGGATCTTATTGCTGCGGCCCGGGTTCGAATTCTCAGGCAGGGAGCAAACCCTGTCACTGAAGAGTTAACTCTCAGTGCCGGTCCCAAGCCCAGATAAAATGGGAGGTTGCGTGGGGATGGGTATCTGGTGTAAAACCTGTACTAAATCAAATATGCGGACCAGATGAATCGCCGTGGCGACCCCAAACAGGAATCAGCCGAAACAACTACAACAAATGTTCTTGCACTGTATTGTTGCACCAATTGTTCCAACCACTGTATAAATCAGACTCCTCTTCGGAGCGATGAAAAAGGGTATTACACACTGAACACTGAAAGAAAGACAAGCACAAGGTCGTTTAACTGTACACTTAATAAGAACCAGGCATAAACGCCAAACTGCAATTATCTCGGGTGGTACAAAATCACAAATTGTTCATCCAGTGTATATCCAATGCACAAGGGCAAAGAAAGAGAGCTACTCAAAGAGTAGGAGGTAGAAGAGCATGAGTCAGAGTAGCAGCTCGAAGTTACATCACTAATTGAAATTTTTAAACATTTTAGCCTTCTGAAAGCGAAGTGTCGGCGAGCATTCAGCACAAGAGTGAGTAATACGAAGGATCGCAAGGCCGATCCTGCCTAGAAAGAGGTGTATGTACAGGAAATTATATCTAACAACAGAAATAGTGAGGTTGACATTAAAAAAAAATAAATAAATAAATAAATAAAAAGACAGGGTCAGGAAGTACATTCTTTAACACCTTACAAGCAGAGCTATCTGCTCAGAATTATAGAGGCACTTTAGAGCTGCTGATCGTTCGGTTCCGCCTTGTTGCACGTTACTGCAAAAGACGAGCCTTTTATTTCATACTACTTGCATGTGAATTTTCAAAGTGCATGCTGTTCTTATACATCACTAAGTTAATATCACAGTGTGGTACTTTTAGATATTGTATATCCTAATGAAAGCACAGTGCTACGTAAAAAGCGTCCGTTCATGTTTAGGGGAGGAAAGGAATTTGGTTGGGGGAAAAAAGAAGAATGCAGCACAAATGCATGGCCGCGTAAATATACGTGTTTACCTTCAGATTAATATAAACATGCACTGGTGCTGTGACTCGGACAAACTTTGTTTATCCTCGAAACTCTTAACCCTGTGGCGGTTAGAACGATCATGAATTTGAATATTAACCAACACCACAACTGCACGTTGTCTTAAGAGCTTATGCTGTTTGATATTTTAGTTAATTTTTTCCTCCCTCAATACATCTTAAACATATTTGGTGCGTCCAAAACGAACACATGCATCATCGCCGTTGCCAACAGGAGGAAGGATTAACTGCAGTAATGAGCAAATAGGGGAAAAAAGGGACAAGGAAGAGTGTGATTAGAGACACTACATAAAAAAGAACTGGTGGAGTGGGGAAAGAAACGGAAACAAGACAGAAAGGAAGATGAGGAGTAGATTGTAAGAGGTAGTGAAGGCGGAAAAAAAAGGGAGGTTGAGAATAAGAGACGGTCTCAGCATGAACGAAGCCTTAGTAGCTCCCCTGAGGACAAACACAGTAAGGGGTGATAAATGCAGCCATGTTGAAGGACTAAAAGTGACACACTCCATTGCACTAGGTTCTTGGAAGGGATATGTGTGTGCTGTATAGATGGGGCAAACAAGAACAAGAGACAGTGCAGCTAACTGGGGTATATAGTAAAAAAAAAAAAAAGACAGGCTAGAATTTAGAAGTAGAGGATGTTCAGATAGGCAGAAGGCATGTTTTTAAACTAAAGAGGCAATGCTGAGCACAGTGACCAGTTCAAAACCTGTAGTCCATCCACCCCAAGACTTGACTTGTACATTCTGACTTGCTTCACTGCTCAGCTCGATTGTATAGAGTGGTTATTTGACCTACGGTAGGCTTCCGGTCAGGTCAAACCATTCGAGTATCCTCTCTTATCAACAAGGTGTTTTCGCTGCCACTCACCGGATATCTTTTGTTCTTCGCACCATTTTCTTTAAAGGTTGGGTGCACGATGTTTGAAAGCCAATGTTGACATTTGAAATCACCAAAACAAACATGCCCTAACCCAAATGGGTGTCACCCCTGTTTTGATAGCTCCACCCACACATACGCAACCCAGGGAACTATTATGGCGGAACCTGTTGGGGCAGCTGGCCGAAGGGTTATTTTTATCAGAAAATGAACTTAATGAGTAATACTATGGTAATACAAATGTGTGTTGTGAAAGGTGAAGCTCCGTTTCACACGGAAGACGACGTTCAACACCTAGAACCCGAGGCAGAGGTAACAACAGGTATCTGCCATGTCAATGTTTCAATCGCTTTCGGCTAATGTCAGACATGCGCACTGAACGCTCTCTCCGCAGCATACTGACAAGACACGCCCCTTTCTGCTCGTTAGTCGCCCCGACTCAGTTTTCTGAAGCATTTCCTCAAACATCGTGCACCGCGCCTTCAATTCAGAAACTCCCAAACGAGGTACTAGATTTTACTCAAACCAGCCCATCTGGCGCCAACAACCGTGGAGATACTTCGGAAACAGTGGCGCCAACAAAGACGTATATATCAAGACATTAAACAAAAACTACAATCATCATGCCTCATGCCAGAATTCAGCCCCAGCGACATGTGGTGAGCTTTCCCCGGTCGCCAAACATATTTACACACATCGATCAATTAAAATGATAAAATGAACAACCTTCAGACGGAAACATGTTAATGACAAATATGGCACAGTAAGACAGGAGGGTGTTCCAGCAAATCAGAAGAGACACTGACACGTTAATTGTTGTTTGATGTGCTTCGCAGGTCTTTCACTTTAAAAACTGAATGCTGCCACCCACTGTGTCAAAGTCTATTACAGTCGTCTCGGTTGATTGACTTCCCACCCACACTTAGAAACAGCAGTACATTCAAACCTTTTCTACATTCAAACTCATTTATTTCCTTTCTTTTTTTATTTTGAAACCATCATCAGATGCCCCCTGGTGGAGGTTTACAGGCTGTTATCTTCATTTTAATTTGAATTAAAAAAAAAAAATCAAATCAAATAAAATAGAAGTATGATATGTTTTTTTTTAAAAAGTTACAGACTTCTTTTGCATGTGCTCCCACTGGCAGGTCTGTCATCTTTCTAAAATCTAAATGCGAACTCGACTTTTTACACCATTGCAACTAATTAGATTGGAAACTGACTGCTTTCGTTTCGTTTTCACGCTTGCTAATAAGCTGCAGTGTCAGAAGGTAAGCAGAAAAAGAGATATATGCAGCATTGTTTCTTCAGAGACAGGGAGAAGGAGGGAGGGAGAGAGAGAGAGAGAGAGAGAGGGAGAGAGAGAGAGAGAGAGAGAGAGAGAGAGAGAGAGAAATGAAGAAATGAGAGCTTGTCTTTCTTCTTACTGCAATGCAAACCAACCTCTCTGTCTATTTATTTCCATCTATGTTGGCATCTCTTATCCTTCTCTGCCTCCAACTCTCCTGCCCTCACTCTCTCTCCTATATTTTCTGTCTACCTCTCCTGCTCTCTGCACTCTATCCATTCATCTCTCCTGTTCTCTCTCTCCCTCTCTCTCTCACAGTGTCTCTCGTTCTGCCTTTAAAGCTACCTACTCTCTTTCTCGGTCTCGCATTCGGTCTCTCTGTCCCCCCAGTCTGTCTTTTTCCGTCTATCTGTGCTTCTCCTGCTGTCTCTCTGACCCTCAAGGTCTCTCTCGCTCTTTCTTTCTTCTGCTTGGTCTCACTGACACTTTTATACTCTCTCAATCTTTCCTTTCCTTTGAACTGCTTTCCCTCAAACTCTGTTTCTCTTTATGACTCAGTCAGTCTCACTACTCTCTCTTTCTCTCCCCCTTCAACACTTTCACACTCATTTAGTTACTCCCCTCCACCCTAGGAGGCTGTAGCAATCGATACACAAACCTACATGACGTTCTGCTTCTGAACAGAACCATGGGTGTCACGTTTTATGTCTTGAAAGTCACCATTACCACAGTGAGAAATCCCACAGGACTCGGTTTGTGTGGGTATTTACATAGCGTCGCTCATCCCAGGTTTGAAATGTCTAACACCACTTGACCTGCACCATCATGTGGTGTTACTTTGACCCATAAAAAGGAGCAATCTGACTTTCTGCTTATACCGTGAGTATCTTTATACAGCAAACGCTGTAGACGGAATATTTTAGATATACAACCATATGTTACGCAGTATTATCATTTCCTTTTTTAGCCAGGAGTGAGGAAACATTGTGAGAAAATCATCCGGCAGTGACTTGGTAATTAAAGAGGAGGGGAACAAGGGGCACGGTAGACAGAGTGCGTTGCAATGCTCACAGCTCACTAACTTCTGTAGATAAACAATTTTTTTCCCTTTTCCTTCTCTCTAAATTGTTACCACAGTATGAAATCTGAGATTTTATTCGATCAGCAACCAGTACAACTTAAAAATTAAACTGGACCGGCTGAGGAGGGACCTCGAAGCTGGTGATTTGAGACTTGATTTGGACCTTGTAAGTAACCTGAATACAAGGCTTAATTTACAGAAACCCCTTTGGATGTGTTTAGCTGATGAAAGACTTTTGTCCGAAATATCTTGTAACATCCTGCTTCGGGGTAAACTGTCAGAGAAGTCGGAAGATTTCATGTTGAAAATCCATCATCCATGATTAGTTCTTACTTAAAGTACAACTCTTCCCATTCCGAACACTGAAATTAAATCAAGTCCCTAGTCGTTGTGAATTCAGTTTACAAAAACAAATACTTCCTCGTGATCTATGTTACTACTATAGACAGAACAACTGCATTGAACTATAAAAACAGAGGTATTCGTTCACGTTACATTTACGCCATTTGGCAGCTCATCCTTATCCAGAGCGACTTACATTTTTTATCTCGTTTTATACAGCTCAGCGGTGGCAGCGTTGTAGACCGGGGATAGATTCGAGCTCACGACCTTCCGATCAGTTGCCCAATATCTTAACCACTAAGCTACAAAGTTAGGAAGAGACCAGAGAAACAACGGAACAACATGTGGAAAAGCCACAGAGACAACAACCAGAGCTCAGCACAAAACCCTGGACAGATGGGCCTAAATAATGACGCTAAATCTTCAAACATTTTACCGTTAAAAAACAAATAAATAAAACATAACAGGAATTTAAACATAGTTTCGTTTAATATGCTGAAATCACATTGGAGCTACGTGAGTAAAAAAAAAAAAAAAAAAAAAAAAAAATACCCAAAAATGTTATGTACTATAATACTGCAAAGTGCACATAATACTTAACTGATGAGTAATTGATTAATTAACACACACACCATATTTTTTTATTAATATTATTGTCGGTATTAGTAATATTAGTACTAATGGCTATTAATTTGGAAGCAATAAACAGGAGTAAAAGTTGAAGTCAAAATAAAAGATGTAGAAGAAAATTACCATACAACAATGAAGAAACGTTTTGTATGGTCATAGAATTAACAAGAAAATGACCAAAGAACCTACCTTGGTAAATAGGATCATGGCTTAATATAAGTAGACGTAGCAGTAAGAGTAGCAGCAGCAGTAGTAGTAGTGTTCGAGGCAGCAGTAGTAGCAGTAATACTAACAGCAGTTAAATTATTCATGTGGTAGAAAGGTTCAGTTGTGTAAATGAGATAAATGAGATAAAGTCGTTTTGGATGTGGAGCGTCTGCCAAATGCTGTAAAAGTAAATGATGTAAATGACCCAAATCCCATTGAGTAAAGTCTTTTAAATCCTGCCAGTAATAAAATAGTGTCAATTATGAAAGACAACGTGAAAGCCCAATACACACGGACTAAACACTATTAAAACCAAGCAGGTTCAAGGTGGAATAGTAATAATAAGAGTATTCTTGGAGAGACACGATCTGTCTAACCTCTCAAAATCTAGTTCTAATTTAGTTCTAAAGTTTTCACTAGGGGGATCTATTCCCAAATCTGTCTGAGCTACGTCAAACTGTGCACCTGAAACTTATCAAACGCTTTCTTGGGTTTGATACTTCTTAACAGTAAGATGATCCCTTTGGAACAACAATAAAAAAAAAAAAAAATAATAATAATAAAGATGGTCTTCTTGATGCATCGAGACAGCAATTAAGTTTGTGAGCTGATGAATGCAGCGTATTAAACAGGCAACGTGACATTTAGGAAGTTAATGTGAATTCCAAAATTTATAACAAGTATATGGGTTGAATGATGTGACAGAAAGAAGCAGAGGGACATTAAGGACATTTAAAGGTCATAAACAGCGTTTAAAAATGGACAAATTACAGATACAAGAAAATTATTATTCATGCAACATCTCGGAACATGTAACACGCCAAACGATGAGGCGTCAGTCTGCATACGGCAGCAGAAGACCACATTAAAGTCCACTCCTGTCAGCCAAGAACAGAAACGTGAGACTACAGCGAGAACAAGCTCACCAAAAAATATACGGCTGAAGATTAAAAAAAGCAAAGCCTGGAAATTTTTCCAATCTTTAACAGCCTGGTTCAGCCTATCCGCCCTTAGGTTTGGCATGTTTGAGATGATTTCCCACAGACCGTATTTGTAAAGAGTGGTTATTGTAGCTATGGCAACTTTCCTGTCAGCTTAATCTAGTCTGGCCATTCTTCTCTGATCTTTCATTAACAAGGCGTTTCCAGCCGCAGGACCGTCGATCACTGAATGCTTCTTGGTCTAAATCTGTGTAAAATGGAAAAAACTGATGTGTATGATAATCCCAGGAAAATATCATGAGCAGTTTCTGAAAGGCTTAAACCAGCCCGTTCTTGGCAACACCAGATCAGTGAGATCTTTCATATGTTATGAACACTAACTGAAGCTCTTGACCTCCATCTGTACGTTTTGGTGCATTGCACTGCCTCAACATACTCCGGTAAGTTTGGTAATATGCACAAGCATGGAAAATCTATCCATGCTGGACATGTTCCTTCAACATATATGTGCCAGACCTTATAAACTTTGACCTCGAGAACCAAACATTGAGCTGTTTTATTGAGATAATGTAGGATCTGTGTATTCTACTTCTACTGATTTTCAGACTACACAAACTACCAGTTTTTACAGTTATATTTCGGTTAAGTTAGCCATTAAAAAACGGGATTGGAAGGAATAAAGAGAGACGTTAATTGTAAAACACTTTACAGAGCGTGTACTCTTTTTGGTAAGTCCCCAAATGTACACAAAGCAGAATTAAAAGCTTGAATGTTCCACTACTGAAAGCAGGTGAGAGTTCAGTATTGAATCCAGACTGTAATTAAGAATGAGTACAAAGTTTTACGACCTGCATAATTTACAGGTCATAGCAATTACTTTATGTCACCTAAAATTGATTTTCAACTCAAGATGAAAGCCTAAATCTGAATAATACATTTCATTCTGCGGAGGCATCGCGCTTTCGGAGTGGGAACGCTAATGGGACCCTATATAAGATTTGGTTCAAAGGGAATAAAGGGAGTAAAAAAAAATTATATTAATGATAAAAAAAAGAAATAAATTGTGGTCGCATCATTTGCATCGTTTGCAGTTGGTGGAAAGCCAGAGAAATCTGAATCAATAGCGTATTCTCTGAAGTGGCTCACAGTAAGCCTTCAAAACAGCAACAAATGAATAATTTCGCACGCTCATTTTCACTCTCAACAAGCCAAGTGTTCATAAAAACAGACTTATGGGGATAGAAAAGCTGAAACATTATATTAAAACATGGCCGTCTGATATTAAACCATACCCAAGACATTTTGGCTAACTCACCCGTGCCAAGCTGAAATCTTTAACATTGAGGGTCAAAGCAGAAATACACACACATCTCAAATTCAAACAAAACTCGTTCAAGCTACACCTGAGTGCACCGTGAATT